>NW_010972853.1:2536-3446 GCF_000737465.1 Haliaeetus leucocephalus | reverse complement strand
AAAATGGTAGTATCAGTCTGCTCCCAGTGCACTGTTCGCTCAGTTCATTTATAATAGGGTAACATCACAAACAGGTTTGGTTTTTTTTAGTCAGCTACGCAGTACTGTGGCATAGTAGCAGTGCACAGCTCTGTAACATCTCCCAGTGTATTCTTATTTTTCAATTTAAGATAGGTACTGTTGATGATGTAGGTAGGTATACAATGTACTTTTCACCTTGAAATCAAAGCTTTCCTTTTTCTTTTAGAAAGAAGGCTTTGTAGTAGCTTCACTATTAGCTGTGATAAATGGATGGATGGGATAAATAACATTAAGGAAAAAAGCTATTATGTTTCAGTCTTCCTCAGGCACATCCTTTTTGTTCTCTGTTTATTTTCTTATTATCCAGATCCTGTCAGACTCTTAAAATAATCTTGTACCTCTCCACTCTTCTGCTTTTGAGTTACATCTTTCTATTATCTCACGTGGCTTTGCCAAAAGGTTTGCTGTTTGGGAGCTGTGGGTGGAGGGTGCCACTCACACTAGCTAACGTTAGCCTAGTGAGTGTGGTTTTGTGGACTTCATCTATGATCAGTGAGGAGAGAGCAAAAGTCTCCTTTAGGGGGCAATTCAGAGAAGACCTGACTTAGATGCTTATGTTTTAGATTCAGTAGGGTAAAGACAAGATTTTCAGGGAAAGACCTTTTTGTTAGAGCAGTTGCTGTGATAGGAAAAGTCCTCAAACTAGCTTTTAAAACACCCTGCTAGACGTAGTCCTCTTACTGTGATTGCATACATTTGCAAATTGCCCAAACATGAAAATGCTTATCTTTTGTGATTTGACAGACAGTCTTGTGAATAGGTGACATCTGAGCAATGCATCTTAAATGAATATTTTGAAGTCAACTTAGTTCTGAAAGTAATTTAGCTT
>NW_010972853.1:1446-2353 GCF_000737465.1 Haliaeetus leucocephalus | reverse complement strand
AAGTAATAGCCAAGTTTTTAATTCAAACTTACAGCCAATGTAAGTGTAACAGTCTTTAAGGGCTTTACTACTGCTTTTCACCTGAGACGGTAATATAAAGAGCATCTATTCCTTTATGCTAGTTTCTCATATTAATAAAACTTGATAGTTTGATAAATCTTAGGTAAGAACATAAAAATAGCTGTTCTGAATCAGACAACTGCTATGTCTCTTTGTATGGAAGAGAAAGGTGGGAGCGAGCAAATAGTTACACATCTTGTGGTATGTTTTCCTAGTTTCTAGAAGTTTGAGTGAAGAACTTCCTCAACTGCATGTTGAACTATTTGCACTTGAAGCTCTTGATGAGGTTTTTCTTACATGAATTTATCTGACAGCTTTTTCCTCTAAGCTTTGGCATCTATAAGTCACGGATATGAGATTCATAGTTGAATTATGCATACTTGTTGGTTTCTTTATAGAAATTGTCTGTTTCTAGGGTAACAGAACTGCTTGTAATATTTCAGCAGACACACCATGACTTCATAGCACGTAACTTCCCCTCCCCTTTCCTTTCAGAATTTCTAAGGTTCTTTTTGCATTTTGGTGCCTAGGAGCATTGAACTAAGGTTTTCAGAGATCTGTCTGCAGTATCTGCAAATGTTTTCTTAAGTCACAAAAAGTTGATTAGGACTTACGATTCCATATGTATAGTTAGGGAATGTCTTTCTCCTCTGTGTATTTATCAACACTGAAGAAGCAATAAAGTGATATGCAATTCAGCCATTATCAAGAGATACCTCTGCAACTCTTTGCATTCCAGTTGTTGTTGAATCTCTTCGCTGTTCAATCTTTTTTTACCAGCTCAAATAACTGTACATCAGCAGCAGACTGTGGTGTCTTACTGTCTTTTCCAGGTTATACACAACAG
>NW_010972853.1:1164-1367 GCF_000737465.1 Haliaeetus leucocephalus | reverse complement strand
CCTGTCCTTATTCATTTAGTTATTCATGAGGACTTCCCCTTTCATCTTCTAATAGTCCTTTTTTCTTTCACAGTCTTTTAGCAAGTTATCTTAGAGGATTTAGGAAATCAGTCACATATGAAACAGATGTGTCTCATACTGAATGATTCTTTGCAAGAATTGTAATAGATCTGCAAGGCCAGGACTTCTTTCCCCATTATATC
>NW_010972853.1:0-747 GCF_000737465.1 Haliaeetus leucocephalus | reverse complement strand
TGTCTGGCTGTAAAAATTCTCTGGTGATATTTTTACAGCAACAGTTTACAAAGAACAGACACTTAATTATGTATGTGAAGAAGTCAAAAGACTCAAAAAATGTGTTTTGCTCCATTGCAGAATTTCTGCCTTCCAGTAATTGTATTTTTTTTGTTGTATTAAGAAGAAAAAGATTCAACTTTTCTCCCTCTTCTGAGGTAATGAACTACTCAAGAGTATCAGAAATTTCAAGCATTTAATTTCAGGGAGAGAGCACTTATTCATTCCTCACATTTTATATGTTTGAAATTTGCAACTAGAATGATTGCTCATCCTCAGTGGATCTTCTGGCAAGTGTGTATTAAAGTACAGTTGAGCAGAAATTTATCTAAAAGCTTAACTTTGAGGAAAACAAATATTTTTCATTATAAAAATCATTGTTCTGAAGCACTAATGTGATCTTAGGTATCCGTGTTCACCAAGCAGTTTTAAAACTGTGGTTTTATTTTAAGCCATCTCTCACTACCCAGAAACCAGTTTTTTGGCTCACTGAATTTGGTAAATGATGACTGGATGGTTAGGATGAAGGATAAAGTAGAAAGAAGAAAAAAGTATCTGTAGAACTAGCCATCCAATGTTCTTAGGTGTAACAGCTTTTTGCTGCATGTGACCTACACATAAGTCAGCTTAGTTACACTGGCATCTTTGCGTAAAATCCTGGAGACTTAAACTTACAGAGGTATGGAAGAGGATTTCCTTCAGTGAAAA
>NW_010972852.1:18418-20259 GCF_000737465.1 Haliaeetus leucocephalus | reverse complement strand
AATCCCCCTTTCCCTGTGGTGGGGAAACCCTAAGGGTTAGGGGAGGGGGCGGAGTCTCTGGGAAAAGGGGTGGAGCTTATTTCTGGGGTGGAGCTTAGGGCTGGGTAGGTGGGGCTTAAGGGAGCTGCCCTGTCCCAGGTGCTAGATTAGAAAAGGGAGGGGCTTGCTTGCAGGGGGTGTGGCCTAAGGGAGGAGGGTGGGGCCTGGTGGGCTGTCCTGTGGCAGGGAAAGGGGTGGAGCTTAAAAAGGGGTGTGGCTTTGAGTAGAGTGGCAGCTGGGAGTGGGCGGAACTTTGGGCCAGGTGGGCGGAGCCAGGAGGTGTACCCTGTTTCCTGGGATAAACAAGGGGTGGAGCTTAAAAGAGTTGGGGTGGGGCCTAAAGGGAGTGGGGTGTGGCTTGGGGCATGGAGAGGTGTGTCCTCGCGAGGGGCGGGGCTTTGGGCAGGGTGGGCGGAGCCAGGAGGAGCAGCCAGTTCCCCCGGTGCTAGGGGAGGACTTGGGGAAGTTGAGGGGGTGGAGCCTCAGGGAGGGGGTCCGGGCTTACTTGATGGTGATTTGGGGGCGCTCCCCCCCCTCGGCCTTCAGCCCCATCAGGATCTCCAGGATGGTCTGGGACCAGTAGCTGCGGTACGAGAGGAGCCCCAGGTCCGACAGCGGCTTCTCGGGGGTCCCCGTCTTCCCCTCCACCTTGGAGAGCTCGTAGCCTTTTTGGGGGGTTGGGGGGGGGGGGTGTCATGCCAGAGTTGGGGCCCCCCCCCCAACCCCCAGGAAGGTCTGCAGAAGGGATTTGGGGTTTTGCTGTATTTTGGGGGGCCCTGGCACTAGTTTTCCTTCCAGGAGGGTTTTTTGGGGTTCACCCGCCCCGTGGCAGGTTTTGCACTGCAGAAGGTTTTTTGCGGGGGGGGGTGTCCCCTGGTGTATTTTGGGGTACCGTGGGGGGGGGTGCTTTGGTCTGAGAAGGGCCCTGCAACAGGGTTTGCCCCACAGAGGGAGTTTGGGGTTGCCCCCCCCCCCCGGAGGGTCTGCAGGGTCCCTGGGGAGGATTTTGGGGTTCCCCACAGGGTTTTGCCATACCCCCCCGGAGGGGATTTTGGGGCCCCTGGTGTATTTTAGGATCCACTCAGGGGGGCCTGGCTTCCTGGAAGAGTTTTTGGGGTCTCCCCTCATGGCAGGCTTTGCCCCACAAAGGGTTTTTGGGGTCCCCTGGTGTATTTTCGGGTTCCCCCAAGCAGTGTTTGGCCCCCTGAAAGGGTTTCTGAGGTCCCCCCCCCAGCAGGGTCTACCCCACAGAGTTTTGGGGTCCCCTGGTGCATTTTGGGGCACCCCAGAGAGGGGTTGAGCCCCTGGGAGAGTTTTCAGAGCCTTTTGGGAGGGATTTTGGGGCCCCTCAAAGTATTTTGGGGGTCTCTGAGTGGGTGTTCCCCCCCCCCCGCAAAGGTTTTCAGACTATGTCTAGGGAATTTTGGGGCCCCCCCCAAGCATTTTTGGGGTGCCCAGGAGGGTTATTCCCCCCCAACCTAGAGAATTTTAAGGGTTTATCAGAGCAGTTTTGAAGCTTCTCAATGGAGGCTGGGGGGGGCTGCCTTGGTGAGGGTTTGGAGGGTCCCTGGTGATTTGGGGGGGGTCCCTGGGGATTTAGGGGGGTCCCCAGGGATTTAGGGGGGGGTCCCCAGTGGGGAAAAATTTAGGGGAGTCGCTCACTGAACTCGATGAGCAGTTTGCCGTAGCCCCGGCGCTGGTAGGGCGGCAGGGTGAGGATACAGGCCACGTTGTAATCCTCCGTCGACTCCTTCTCCAGCAAACCCCCCCCCCCAAAATCAGCCGGCACCCCAAATGCCCCC
>NW_010972852.1:17049-18157 GCF_000737465.1 Haliaeetus leucocephalus | reverse complement strand
AGGGGGCCACTATGGGGCAGGTTTTGGGGCACTGACACCCCCCCTTCACTCCTTTCACCCCCCCCCAAGAGCTATGGGCCTCGTTCCGGGGGCGGCGCATGGGGGGCCGGGAACTGCCGCTGCCCCACGGCTACCGGGGGGTGCTGCTGCGGGAGGGGGAGGCCCCCCCCGGCGACGACAAAGATTCCCAGGTGAGGCCGCCCCACACATGGGGGGCACGGAATATCCCCCCCATGGGGCAGCAAAGCCCCATGTTGTTCCCCAAAATCCCTTTCCATGGGGCAGGTCGTGTTCCCTGCCCCGCTCTGACCTCTCACTTTTGATCTCCAGGAGCGGTGGGTGATGGTGACGGGGACTTTTGACGTCATCACGGATTGGGAGGCTGACGTCATCCCTTCTCCCACCAGGGGATTGGCCCTGGCGCTGCAGTGGGGACCCCTCGCCCACGCGGTGAGTCCGGGGGGCTGGGGGAGGTCCCGGGACCCACACTTACGGGGCACAGACACCTGGACCCACACTTATGGGGCACGGATGATGGGGTCTGTGGGGTGGGGGACATCCTGGGACCCACACTTATGGGGCACAGACGCTGGTGTCTGTGGGGCGAGGGGGTTGGGGGAGGTCCTGGGCCCCACACTTATGGGGCACGGATGCCTGGACCCACACTTATGGGTCCCAAACACCTGGGTTCCTCCCCCCTCCCCCTTTTTCTGCCCCCCCAGATCCATGCCCCTGTCCCTGAGACTGACAGCAGCGAGGAGGCGGAGCCCTGACAGACCCCACCCACCAAGCCCCTCCCCTGTGGGGCAGAGCGTGTATAAGCCCCACCCCCCAATAAAAGAGGCAGAGCCGAGTGCCAGTTGCTGATGTTTAATTACCGGCTGTGGGGTAATGAGGTGGGGTGGGGTGTGGCAGGTGGGTGTGGCCAAAGAGGGTGGGGGTGGGCAGGCGTGGCCTCACCACTTGCCCCTCTTGCTCCAGTCCTTGGGGGTAAAATGGAGGCACTTGGCGTCGATGCGCAGCACCCGCTTCAGCATCGCCCGCTCGTGTCCCTCCACGATGTCCTCTGACAGCGTCAGGATGTACTGTCCCTGCGGGGGGGGGACAC
>NW_010972852.1:12592-12911 GCF_000737465.1 Haliaeetus leucocephalus | reverse complement strand
CAGGCTGCCCGTCATCCGCGGCGCCGAGGGGGCTCCGTCCGACGAGTCCTGAGAGTCCTGGGGGGGGTTATTTGGTGTTATCCCCAGCTGTGAGACCCTCCGTCCCGCTTGATAGCTCGTTCTGCCTTTCCCTGCCTCAGTTTCCCCAGTTTAAGGTTGGTTTTGCTCTGTTATCTTGCTCTTTTCCCCTTCCCCTGCCTCAGTTTCCCCAGTTTAAGGGCAGGTTTCCTCCCTTTCCTGACCCCGTTTCCCCTCCCCGCCTCAGTTTCCTCAGTTTAAGGCTGGTTTTTCTCCCTTTTCTTGTCCCATTTCCTCTTTC
>NW_010972852.1:12237-12582 GCF_000737465.1 Haliaeetus leucocephalus | reverse complement strand
TTCCTCCTTTTCCTGGCCCCATTTCCCCTCCCCTGCCTCAGTTTCCCCATTTCCAGACTGTTTCTCCCCTTTCCTGCCTCACTTTCCCCAGTTTAAGGGCAGGTTTCCTCCCTTTCCTGACCCTGTTTCCCCTGCCTCAGTTTCTGCAGTTTAAGGGTGGATTTCCCCCTTTTCCTTGTCCCATTTCCCCTTCCCTGCCTCAGTTTCCCCATTCCCAGGCTTTTTCTCCCCTTTCCTGCCTCACTTTCCCCAGTTTAAGGGCAGGTTTCCTCCTTTTCCTGGCCCCATTTCCCCTCCCCTGCCTCAGTTTCCCCATTTCTAGGCTGTTTTTCCCCTTTCCTGCCT
>NW_010972852.1:10385-11422 GCF_000737465.1 Haliaeetus leucocephalus | reverse complement strand
GGTTAGTTACGGGTGTTAGCGGTAGGTTACTGGTTAGTTACTGGTGTTAGTCAGCACTTATTGCTTTTACTAATATTACTCGTATTACTGGGAAGTACTGGAAAACGATTGGTGTTACTGGGAAGCTACTACACAGTCATTGCTCTTGCTGAGTAGTTAGTGGGGTTACTGGTTAGCTACTGGGAGCTTAGTGGCTTTACCGAGAGAATATTGGTGTTACTGGGATATACCGGGAAGTTATTGGTGTTATTGAGAAGTCACCAATTGCTACTGGTGTGAATGAAAAATTGCCATGCAGCCATTGCTTTTACTGGTTGGTTACTGGTGTTACTGGTTGGTTACTAGTTTGTTACTGAGCAGTTACTAGTTTTACTAATAGGATACTGCTGTTACTGCAAAATAACTGGTGTTACTGGGAGTTTCCCAGCTGCTACTGGTGTGAATGAGAATTTACCACGCAGGTACTGCTCTGGTTCATTAGTTACTGGTGTTACTAGTCAGCTACTGGTGTTACTGGGGAACTACTGCTTTTATTAAGGCTATACTGGTATTACTGGGAAGTATTGGGAATTACTGGTGTTACCGGGAAGTTGCTACCTGTTACGGGTGAAAATACAGTTTCTGAACTGCTGCTGCTACTGGGTAGTTACTGGCGTTACTGGGGGGGGTCGCTGGCGTTACTGGGTGGTTACTGGGTGGTTACTGGGAAGCACTGGTCTCACCTGGGGGAAGACGGAGGCCTGCGAGGTCTCGGTGGCAGCAGGGACGGGGGTGGCGGGTGACACCACCTCCACCTTACGCTTCTGCAGGGACACCCGTCAGTCCCTCCCAGTCCCTCCCAGTTCTTCCCAGTCCCGCCCAGTAACACCCAGCCCTGCTGCTGGGGGGCGCAACTGGGACCAATAGGAGGCTCTGTTGCCCCTCCCCAGTGCTCCCAGTATTGCCCCAGTAGCCCCTAGCAGTCCCCAGTTATCACCCCAGTGCTCCCAGTGTCACCCCAGCAGCCCCCCAGTGCTCCCAGTATTGCCCCAGTAGCC
>NW_010972852.1:9167-9535 GCF_000737465.1 Haliaeetus leucocephalus | reverse complement strand
AGTTGGGGACAAAACTGGGGACCCACTGGGGACAGGGACCTGTTGGGGACAAAACCGGGGACCCACTGGGGACAGGGACGGTGACGACGACCCACTGGGGACAAAACCAGACACCCACTGGGGACAGGGATGGTGACAAGGACCCACTGGGGACAGGGACGGTGATGAGGGCCCACTGGGGACAAAACTGGGGACCCACTGGGGACAGGGACGGTGACAAGGACCCACTGGGGACAAAACCGGGGACCCACTGGGGACAGGGACGGTGACGACGGCCCACTGGGGACAGGGACGGTGATGGGGACCCGTTGGGGACACCGACGGTGACAAAGACCCTCTGGAACTAGGGGCTGCCGGGCTGGGGGGGG
>NW_010972852.1:8412-9157 GCF_000737465.1 Haliaeetus leucocephalus | reverse complement strand
GGGGGGGAGGGGCCACGGGGGACCGGGGGCCACCACGGGACCTGTGGGGGGACCCACTGGGGACATTTGGGGACCCTGGGGGTTACCGTGGGGCGCTGGCCGCCGGGCGGGGGGGCCGGGGGGGGCTCGGCCTCGCTCTCCTTGGGCAGGTGAAAGCGAAGGGTGATCTGAACCGGCACCGGCACCGTCCCTGTCCCCGACCCCGGTGGCCCCGGTGGCCCCGGTGGCCCCGGCAAGCTCTTCCCGCTGGCGGGGGCCGCCGGCAACGCCAGGTCCAGGCTCTTCCTCTGCGCCGGGAGGAAGAGGAGGCATTTAGGGGGAAGGTGGGGACGCGGGGACGTGGGGACGAAGCCGTCGCGTGGCTTTGGGGACGAACCGGGGGGTGGTGGCCCCCCCCCAGAGCCGGGTCACCCCGCCAGCCCCCCCCTCGCCGCTTGTCCCCAGTGGATCCCCGGTGTCCCCTCCCCAGGTGACGGGGATGTCCCCCAGGTCCCGTAGAGGGGTTGGGGACGTCCCCCAGGTCCCGTAAGGGTTGGGGACGTCCCCCAGGTCCCGTAGAGGGGTTGGGGACGTCCCCGAGGGTTTTGGGGTGGCCCCTGGGGACGTGGGGGGGGTCTGGGGACGTCCCTTGGGTCTGGATGTCACCACCACCCCCTCCCAGGGTCGTCCCCGGGGTCGGGGGGTGACACGGGGGGTGGCCCCTGACTCTGGGTGTCCCCCAACAGCTCCCGGTGTCCCCATCGGA
>NW_010972852.1:7813-8021 GCF_000737465.1 Haliaeetus leucocephalus | reverse complement strand
CCTGTCCTGCCGTGTGTCCCCAGGGCTGTCCCTTGGCCCCCACTGTCCCCTATTCCTGTCCCCCCGGGGCTGTCCACAGTCCCCACGCTGTCCTTTGTCCCTGATATGTGTCCCCACTACTGTCCCTTGTCCTTATGTTGGCCCTGCTGTCCCCCCAGGGCTGTCCCCTGTCACGATACTGTCCCTGCTGTCCCCGCAGGGCTGTCCC
>NW_010972852.1:6686-6914 GCF_000737465.1 Haliaeetus leucocephalus | reverse complement strand
GCTGTCCCCTCACCGGATCGCGCTCCGGGGAGCCGGGCCGGGAGCCGGGCAGCCCGTTCTTGGTGGGGGTCTTGGCTTCTTTCCGCGGCACCTGCACCCGCTTCAGGTCCAGCCGGTCGTGGGTCACCCATTCGTCCAGGCGCTTGTTGACTGGGGACCCCCGGGGGGGGACACAAAACCACACGGGGTGACAACGGCACCCCCCCGTGTCCCCCCCCCCGTCCCCCC
>NW_010972852.1:6301-6669 GCF_000737465.1 Haliaeetus leucocephalus | reverse complement strand
CTCCCTGTACCCGCTCCGTGTCCCCGCGCTCTTGCTGGGGCACGGGGGGGGGGACGATGACACATGGGGGTGACAGGGAGGGTGCTGGCAAGTCCCCCAAGTCCCCCTCGTGTCCCCCCGTGTCCCCCTGCAGCCCCTCCATGTCCCCACCCCGCTCTTGGGGACACCAAGGGACCCTGGGGGGGACACACACAGGGTGATGGGGGGGTACCAGCACCCCCAGAACACCCCATGTCCCCTCTGTGCCCCCCGCCGTGTCCCTCTGTAGCCCCTCCACGTCCCCACCCCACTCTTGGGGACCCTGGGGGGGGGCATGGAGTTAAGGGGGGGGGCACTGGCATCCCTAAGCCCCTTCTTTGTCCCCCCCC
>NW_010972852.1:5773-6187 GCF_000737465.1 Haliaeetus leucocephalus | reverse complement strand
TGTCCCCCTGTAGCCCCTCCATGATCCTGTGCCGTACGTGAGGACACGGGGGGGGGACACACACGGACACGGGGTGACGGGGGGGGGGCTGCTGGCAGCCCCAGCCTCCCCCATACCACCTCTATAGGTGTCCCCTCTGTGCCCCCGCCCCATGTCTTCTCTGTGAGCCTACCCTGCTGTTGGGGACACTAATGGGGGGGGGACACAGGGTGACAGAGAGGGTGCTGGCACCCTCAGCACCATAATCCCTCCATAGCCCCGCCCCCCCCATAGTCCCTCTGTGTCCCCCTTGGGGACACTGCATGGGGGGGGACACACACAGGGTGACGGGGGGGGTGCTGGCACCCCCATGCCTCCTCTGTGTCATCCCGTAACTGCTCCGTGTCCCCGCTTTGCCCTTGGGGACACCGGGGG
>NW_010972852.1:2129-4489 GCF_000737465.1 Haliaeetus leucocephalus | reverse complement strand
GGCAGAGGCGGGGGGGGCCGCTCCCTTCGTGGAGATCCTGGAGCAGCCGAAGCCGCGGGGGATGCGTTTCCGTTACAAGTGCGAGGGGCGTTCGGCCGGCAGCATCCCCGGGGAGCACAGCACCGACACCACCAAGACCCACCCCACCATCCGCGTGAGTCTCCCAGTATAAACCAGTATAAGCCAGTATAAGGCAATGTGGACTGGGATGCACCTGGGAACCCCCCTTAGCCCCTCCAGGGACACCCCCCAGTGCGCCCATCTCCAGGGATCACAGCACCCACCTCACCAAGACCCCCTTTCCTATCCATTTGAGTCTCCCAGCATAAACCAGTATAAACCAGTAAGTGCCTAGGAACCCCCAACGCCCCCAACCCCTCCTACCAGGGTCCCCCCGGTGTCCCTATCCCCGGGGAGCACAGCACCGACACCACCAAGACCCACCCTACCATCTGTGTGAGTCTCTCAGTATACCCCAGTATACCCCAGTACAAACCAGTATAAACCAGTATAAGACAATATGCACTGGTACCCACCTGGCAACCTCCCTCAACCCCTCTAGGGATCCCCCCCAGTGCGCCCATCCCCAGGGATCGCAGCACCCACCTCACCAAGATCCCACCTCCTTTTAAGGCTCTTGCTATACCCCAGTATACCCCAGTATAAACCAGTATAAGACAATACGTACTGCTACTCACCTGGAAACCCCCCTCAACTCCTCCAGGGCCCCCCACCTCCGAGGATCGCAACACCCACCTCACCAAGACCCCTTCTGCCCTCTACCTGACTCTCCCAGTGTAAACCAGTATAAACCAGTATAAACCAGTATGCTTTCTCCCTTTTCCAGGTGAACAACTACCGAGGTCCCGGGCGGGTGCGGGTGTCGCTGGTGACGAAGGAGCCCCCCCACCGCCCCCACCCCCACGAACTGGTGGGCAAGGATTGCCGCGACGGCTACTACGAGGCCGAGCTGCCCCCCGAGCGCAACGTCCACAGGTGGGCTGGGACCCCCCCAAATATTTGGGGTGACCCCCCCAGATACATGGGTGCCCCCAAATATATGGGGTGCCCCCCCAGATACATGGGTGCCCCCAAATATATGGGGTGCCACCCCCCACTGTGCCTGGGTGCCCCCCCCCAGATATCTGGGTGCCCCCAAATTTATGGGGTGCCCCCCCCGAGATGCCTGGGTGCCCCCAAATATTTATGGGGTGCCCCCCCCAGGATACCTGGGTGCCCCCAAATATTTTGGGTGCCCCCCCCAGATATCTGGGTGCCCCCAAATTTATGGGATCCCCCTCCTGGGGTGCCTGGGTGCCCCCCCAGGATGCCTGAGTGCCCCCAAATATTTTGGGTGCCCCCCCCAGATATCTGGGTGCCCCCAGATTTATGGGGTGCTCCCCACAGGGTGCCAGGGTGCCCCCCCCGAGATGCCTGGGTGCCCCCAAATATATAGGGCACCCCCCCAGGATGCCTGGGTGCCCCCAAATATTTTGGGTGCCCCCCCCAGATATCTGGGTGCCCCCAAATTTATGGGATCCCCCTCCTGGGGTGCCTGGGTGCCCCCAAATATTTTGGGTGCCCCCCCGCATATCTGGGTGCCCCCAAATATTTTGGGTGCCCCCCCCAGATATCTCAGTGCCCCCAAATTTATGGGAGGGACCCAGACTGACACCCCCCCCGCCCCCATCATTTTGGGGCCAGTTTCCAGAATTTAGGGATTCAGTGCGTGAAAAAACGGGAGCTGGAGGCGGCCGTGGCTGAACGGATCCGCACCAATAACAACCCCTTCAACGGTACTGGGAGGACTGGGAGCACTGGGAGGGGGACTTGGGGGTGGGAGGGGGTTATTGGGAGGCGTTGGGTGTTACTGGGAGGGCCTGGGGGATATTGGAGGACACTGGGGGTTACTGGGAGGGACTGGGGACTGCTGGGAGGTGCTGTGGGGACTACTGGGACTACTGGGGTGCTGGGGGGGGTAGTTACTGGGAGGCTACTGGGGCTGCCGGGGTTGTTACTGGAAGCACTGGGTTTTATTGGAGGGGATTGGCAGGATTACTGGGAGTGCTGGGTGTTACTGGGGAGTTGTTGGGAGGGGTAAGCTGAGGGGGTGTTCCCGGGGGAGTTACTGGTGGTTACTGGCAGTTACTGGGAGTGCTGGGGTTGTTACTGGAAGGCAGCGGGAGTTACTGGAGGCGTTGGGAGAGTTACTGGGAGCTCTGGGCGTTACTGGGGAGTTGTTGAGAGGTTTGTGGTGGGGGGAGCCGGGGGGGTTCCTAGGGGGTTACTGGTGGTTACTGGGACTGCCAGGGTTGTTACTGGAGGGTGCTGGGGGTTACTGGGAGGTGCTGTGGGGGTTA
>NW_010972852.1:0-656 GCF_000737465.1 Haliaeetus leucocephalus | reverse complement strand
CCCATAGCCTCCCCAGCCTCCCCCGCCACGTTCCCCAACACCGTGCGAACACGTGACGCGCCGTGAAGTCACGTGACGCAGCCATGAAGTCACGTGACGCGCCAAAAGCTGTCACGGAAGGCGTCAATCGCGTGGCAAGGCACGCGGTCACGTGATACGCCGTGTGTTCCCGTGACGTGCCAGGCAGTCACGTGGTGCCATGTGGTCACGCGTGACGTGACGTGTAGACAAGTGACATGCCAGGCGGTCACGTGACGGGGCCGCGCGGTCACGTGTCCTGCACGTGTGTGAGGCCAG
The DNA here is from genome assembly GCF_000737465.1 of Haliaeetus leucocephalus. Lineage (NCBI taxonomy): Eukaryota > Metazoa > Chordata > Aves > Accipitriformes > Accipitridae > Haliaeetus > Haliaeetus leucocephalus. Next base: position 359 of record NW_010972852.1, on the reverse strand, counting down.
GGCTGCCAGTGCCGTCCCCGTCCCTGACACGCATGACGTGGGTGGGGCCTGGGACTGACACCCCGTGTCACCCTGTGTCACCCCGTGTCACTTGCTGTGACCCTGTGTCACCCCATGTCATCCCGTGTCATCCTGTGTCACCCGCTGTGACCCCGTGTCACCCTGTGTCACCCCATGTCACCCCGTGTCACCTGCTGTGACCCCGTGTCACCCCGTGTCACCCTGTGTGACGCCGCATGACACCCCGTGTGGCCCCGTGTGACCCCATGTGACCTTGTGTCACCCCACGTCACCCCCGTGGCCCCGTGCCATCCCATGTCACCCCACGTCACCCTGTGTCACCCCATGTCACCCCGTGT
>NW_010972851.1:0-13118 GCF_000737465.1 Haliaeetus leucocephalus | reverse complement strand
GTATTGTTAAATGCTGCTTAAAGATGAGTATTTCCAGCTGTGAATCAGCCAGCATACTTGTTTCCACTGAGTTCATGACACTCTTTTATAGTGTCTCAGTGATCGGGAACCCAGTCCTCAGGGCTGAAGTGCCATGGAAGGCTTAATTGCAAGGAGTCACTGCCTGCAGCTGTCCCCTCTGCCACTGCATCTGAGGTGTTGCCCCTAGAGCAGCGGCAGCAGGGTGTGCACTGCAGTGGCTTCAGTTCAGCTGAAACTCCTGAGATGCATGAATGTAAACAGGAGGAGGTGGCACGCAGTAGGTGACACATGCGCCTTCTCTTCTGTCACTTCTGCTACAAGGCTAGAAACCACCAGCAGAGGGACGGAGCAAACTGCTGGAGATGGTAACAACGAAAAAGAGCTGGAAAGAAATTTGCTTGAGCCCTTGGAAAGCAGAGGGGCCTGGTGCTTCAAGACGTGCAAAGCTGTGTTCTGTGAGAGTCAGGCAATTTTGGTACCTTCTGTCGAGAAAGTGGAAGTATGACACTTAACTAATTCTTTTGAAAATCTGAGTCAGGATATTTACAGAACAAGTCTTGATGTAGGTCATTCTTAGTGTGGGGCTTCCAATTTTTGCTCTCAAGAATAAAAATACAGACATCAATAAAGACATCAGTATGGTGATATGCTCATATTGGTAGTATAGGGACAAAATAATTTTCTCACTTGACTTAAGTATTTTTATTTTCTAAGAGTTCAAGGCTGAGTTTGTGTATCAAGATGTAAAGAACTTTGTTAGATGTGGCTTACGAAAGATTACTTTTAAAGTAGACCTTTGTCCTTTTTTTCTGATTTCTGACATATAGTGAAGATAGTTTGAATGCTTCTTATTGTGGGGGAATTCTTCCTTGTTTTTAGCCTTAAAAACATCAGGCATACCATTTTAGGACTTTTAGGACTGCAAATCCTAGCACTGTACTTAAAAAGGCAACTTTCCATCTCTTTAACAAGAATGTCATTTTCCCCAAAAAAAAACCAAACCAAAAAAAACCCCCACTTTATCTTTATTTAGTTATCAGCGCAATCAATGAAACAAAACATTCTGAGCAAGGCTTAGAATTTCATCTGTTCTTAGTTCCTCAGCTTCCATACTGTTGACTCTGCTGATACTATTATTTCATTAGTTCTGTAGGCATGGTGGTGAAGATTCACACAGTAAGATTAAAGTCTCTTCTGACTTTATCTAGCTGAAACTAGTTTAGTTTAGTAATCGCTGGCTAGTGATATACCCAGTGCAGTCAATGGAGTTCTTTCATTTTAACACATCCAATATTATTGAAATGAATGACTTTCTGAAGAAATATGGTTTTCTCTGCTGATTACAGAAAGAGCCTAAACTACTAATTTAGACTAGCCAGCTCACTTTATTTGGATAAAGTTATGCGAAATGACAGTTGCATGCTGTCCTTGAGGCCAGACAAACCCCTTTCTCAAACCCCAAATCCAAAGGCAGAAAAAAACATGGGTTTAGGGCCTTTTTCAAAAGTCGTGCAGAATAGTTGAAAACAAATACCACTTTCCCAGCTAACTCAACTCTAAGAACAAATTCATACCATAAGCATTTTTCCTTGGACTTAATTTGCATTTTTCTCTCTTTCAACTCTTCTGCAGGTCATGGCCTATGGGTATGGCAATATGCTGAGAAGAAGAAACCATTCTTTGATGTTCCAGGGCCTGATGGCAAATACTTGTCTCCTGTTTTAGCTTCAGTATATTTATTTCTGACAGTGATCATAGTTTTCCAGGTAATCAAGTTGTACATGCTGTCACCTGTTCATAGTTTGCTGTAATAAAGCTATAAATGTGCAGTATGTGTAGTACCCCTTCTACCACTAAGGCATGTAAGCAGCTAAACAAGCACTAAAAAGGAGTAAATTTAGTCTCTTTAAAATTAAATTTTATCTATAGGGACTGTGATAATATATAACCAGAAAGCTAAATTAAATAAACGAAGTGGTCTGTCTGGTGGTAAAAAGATGATAACTTCTCTGAAAAAATAAACAAACTGATGCACAGAGTAAGCTGTCAGAGCTCCCTTGGTGTTGGAGAAGATAATCGTCCAAGAACCTTCCCCAAAAGACTCAGGTATTTTATTTCATTTTAAACAAGTAGGAAGAGATAGGATGCTGGGAGGAAACAAGCTTTATGCTTCATATCCACCCACGGTGGAACAACACCTCAAAGACTGTGGGTGCCACTTTGGGTACAGTGTCCTGGTATGAACATGAGTTGTATACTCTTTTAACCACTTTCCAAAGATACTGCTCTTAACACCTCCATATCTCAGCTAGATAACAAACTCTGTTAAAGTTTTTTTGGTCCTGAAGAGAAATGCATTGAATGGTGAAGGTGGCAGTAAGTTAAGAGAAGTAACAGAGACTCATGTCACTGGGACATGTGGAAGTATGCCCAGTGGGACATGGAGGCAGCAACTCCTTTAAAAAAAGGAATGAAAAAGGATGTTAAATTACTTTTTACTCTGAGGTATTGGGTTATGATATTGGTTAAAAAAATTCACCACAGAATTCTTTAAGCACTAAACTTTAACTGTAGCTTTTGTTTAAATAACCACATTTGCCACTTACCTACATGCTATAATTTATCCCTCATATCTAATTCAGCAAGCTAAATAACATATGCAGTCAGGAATTTCTGTTCTGAAAAACATCTGCAGAGAAAAATTCAGGTACAAATTAGGTATTTCACGGAGTTTTGACAATCCTGAAGAAACAGTTGAAAGTCTTTTCTGGAGAAACTTCTTCTCACATCTCTTTCTTCAGCAATTATAAAATGTGTTCTGCATTCAAATAATCTGCAGTGCAAAAGCCAAGGCCACAAAGATTGTACCTGTGGAGAGGTGAACGCTTCTGATTTTGTTTCTCGTATTCCTGCAAAGTGAATTTGCAAACAGTCTGTTATTTATGCAGAATAAATACATCCTATTCTTTCACATTTACAGGGTTCTGACTATACCGTCTATTTTGGGGTTGGTTTTTTTTTATTTTCCTTTCCCAGTTAGTTTCAAGCTCGCCTTATTAGCCTAAAAAAGATTTGCTTCTGTCCTAGCTTTGATAATCACCCTTCTAGACACATTATTGCATTTCAGCTCTGCAATTCACCGTAGGTTTTCCTCACCTAACACAGTACATAAACTCTTTTCAAACATGATAATAACTTTACGGTAAATTCTTAAAGTACATAGCCTCTCTATGTTCTAGTCTAGTACCAAGTTAACTAGATTTTACTAAGTCATTGTATCCTTGCTTGTGTTTTCTCCTAATTCTCTTTCCTTTTGTGTATTCTAGGTTATGATTCCAATTTCTTTGTATGTATCCATTGAAATAGTTAAAATCTGCCAAGTATACTTTATTCATCAAGATAAAGATTTATATGATGAAGAAACAGACTCTCAGCTGCAGTGCCGAGCTTTAAATATCACAGAAGACTTAGGTCAGGTGCAGTTTATCTTTTCAGACAAGACTGGGACACTTACTGAAAACAAGATGGTTTTCCGAAGATGCACTGTTTCTGGAATAGAGTATTCCCATGATGATAATGGTGAGCTCATGATCTTTTTTTTCTGTCTAACAATTGTACTGTGGACAATCTGAAGTAGATATAAAAATTACTGTAATCTTAAATCAAGAAGAAAAACAAAAGAAATTGCATGTATCCACTCAGCAAACTCCATAATAGCTGTTTTCAGATTAGCATAATTTGATGGCTGTGTTCAGCTAGCAATGACAGTCTTATCAAAGTGTTCTGTAACATCTACAGTATGTTGTCAAGACAGTGAAAGCTCCTGGCTTTAGCTCCTGATATAGTAAAGCACTTGAGCACATGGCTAATTTAAGCAAATTGAAAAGTGCTACTGGTATCACAATTGTTTGGTGTGTTTGAAATATACTATGTAAAATGTCGGTTTTAAGCATACAGCCAGACTAGTGTCTGATTGAATACCTCAAATGACATTATCCTTTTGTGCTGCAAAATAAATGTAAACAAACATGCTGGTTTTCAGATTAGCAAGAAACATAATCTGATCTAATAGCATATTTTATGTTACCTTTGTCAGATTCTTTTCAGTGCTCCTGTGTGACAGGTGTCTGTGTTAAGGTATCTTCACTGCTATATGAACATTGCAGTTGAGAGAATGTCCCCAGGTATCAGGTTCTGGAAACACTAAAAAGTCACTCTTTGTCACAAGGGCATGTGAGGGTTGTCATCCCTGTGTCATCTCATCAACCTTTCAAAATTATGAAGTGATTTCCTGTCTTGTGATTTTTTTTGTAATTTGTGCTATTTTCCTCTAACATTTTGTTGTTACCATTTTGACATAACAGATCTTAACTCTTCAAATCATTGGCTGTGTGTGGGAAAATATTGATAGCTACAGAATTGCATTCCTGTTTGCAAAAAATAAGTTTCTTAATCTACATAACATACAAAGATCACTGATTAGAAAGTTTTCTCAAAGACCATTACAGAAGGTCAGCTTATGAATAAGATATAGGGTAAGAGAAATAATCAAAATAGACTGGAAAATCTAAAACATGCTTTAGAGAGTTCATAAGATTCCAAATTGGAAAAAGATATTTTGAAGTTTGGGATTATGCAAGGGTTGTTCTTTTTTTCTTCTACTTTAAAGTAGTACTGAGACCTTACATTTAAGGCACTCTTTTTCAAGAAACTAGGTGTTTGGGTAGTGTTATTATCCCAGTGTTACAGAAAGAAGAACTTAAACAGGGAGAAGCTGTGACTTCCTACCTCTGTACTATAGGTAAGAAAGAGAGAAGAATTAGAATTGAGAGTGTGTTTCTGGAGTCCTAATTCTGCTTGTGACAGTCTGATTATTCATTCGTTTTTTCTTCTTCATTGCCATTGATCTTTTGCTTGTTTGCACTAATTTCAGAGTATACTCTGTTGTTTGCAGGAATGATGATGCTACTGCCAACTAAAACTGTGCAGAAAGGGTATTTTTATGAGCTTGGTATCATCAGCTAATATGTAGGCTAAACTCAGGCTCTGGAATTTGAGTATTGAGTTTCAGATATTTTTTCTTCAAATGTAATGTATTTAACAGAAATCTAAGTTTGTGCGTGCTTTCCTCTTATGATTTCAGATTACAATATAAATGTTAATGAAAGCAGAGTGAATTTCACTACAAACAAAAGTGTCAAATACATAAAATAAACTCATTTTTTTCCCCGTCATTCTTTTCATGTATGGCTGTGGTTGGGCTTTGTTGTAATTTTAGTCAGTATAAAATTTCTGAGAAATGTAATTCTTAAATTGACACAAAATTTATACACAATATTTTATACACAGTATTTTATTCTTTTTCTTTTCTCCTCTACAGAAAATAGGTCTTTCTCTGTCATTCTATATATAAATGGTGATAGTTTCTATTTATTTTGTTCCCTATAATCAGGATTGATAACACAGTAAAAACTATTCTTCATTCAAGTCTTTTGTTAGGTCTGTTCTCCAGTCTGATTTTCTAACCATCTCTTATCTTTTCTGCTGCTGAAACCTACTTGTTTATGTGTGGTAAAATGTCTATCACAGCTCTTTCTGGGTTTAGGGAGTGCACCAGCAACATTTCATTTCTGTGTGCTTACTTGCAAATGATTTGTCAGCCGCTTTTCTATGTCTTATACCAGAGTATCTGAATTCCCCTCCGAGGTTTTGGGGCATATGTTATAACTGATACCGTCCTGCTCTGCACCTCAAGTTTTGCTGAAGATTTCATGAATTAGAAAATTCTAAAATCTTTCACTTGGCAAGCGATCTGAGGCTGCCATATATGGAATAAAACCATATACTGTATATGGAAGAAAATGCATCTGCCTTATCTATTTCAAAGATGGTCTGTGTCTTTCTTCACTTATCTGAGTAATTTTTCAGGCATAGTGGTTTGTTACTTGGAATCAAACTCGAGTAGCACTTTAGATGAAAAAATGAATATAAAATTGTTGTACACGAGTCAAGATTCAAAAGCTGAAGATAACAGGTCATTTTCTACTGTACAAGCAGATAGCTCACACTGGAAGAATCCTTGTTCTGAGCTCTTTGGCCTGAGTTTGTTACTCTGCTGTGGCTGGGTAGCAGTGCCTGTTATTCCAGTTGCTTGACCCTTCTCATGATAAGATCCTGTTTTCAGTTACGGATAGTTTTACAAAACTTTTAACTATTTGGTTCCAAGTTTTCCATGCCAGATGTTTGCCTCAGGCATGAATTCTGGGGGCGAAATTTCAGTCAGAACAGCTCCATTCAGCCGTATCCAAGAGCAAGGCTAAGATGTACCACACTTTTTCCCATGCTAAGAAGCTTTGGCAAATTTTCCTCTGAAGTCATCTAGAGGCCCTATATTCTGGGGCTCAGCCATGCAAACAGACGGAGTGGGGAAGTTATGCCTACAGTGGCAGATTAAGGTCTGAAATTTCCTCACTTTGGAACTTTAATTTTCTGTTGAAGCGTTTTTTCTGCACAATCTAGGACTGCTGCATATCTGTTAATCACTCAAATCAACAGATTGTGCATAGCCTTCACAAATGTTCTCTATGCTGCATTACAAGCTTTTCTCCCTAAAATTTGTTCACAGTTATAAGCATTTATCCCATTCTTTTCTGTTCTACAGGGATTGTTATACTGCATTTGTCATCATCATATCTGAGTTCCTTCCACTAGTGCATTAAGCAATGCGTGTGACTTTCCTTATGCATAGCTTGGTCTTTCCCCTTTTTCCTCTCGCTGTGCATGCAGTGCACAATTTGTTTGGGTTTGGGGGCTGCTTAAAAGCCATACGCTACGCTGTGTTAGGTCTGGCATATTTGAGGCAGCATGTCTTTTTATTGAGTGGTGGGATTGTCCTTATTTTCTTTGGAAGTTTGTTCCACAAAGCCATGTAAATTCCCCATGTGAAAGGTGAGCTTTATGATTACGATGGAGAGTTCTGTTTTGCATCAGATGTGGACATGTAATCATGGTTTTCATCACAGAGGCTTATGTGGACCTTAAGCAGGCTTGAAGCAATTAAATGCTTCTAAAATAAAAACTGAAACCCTGAACAAGACTTAATACTTTTTTTAGGTAGTATAGGGAACAAGGGGCAGTTTTCATTAATTTGCTGGAGAAAACATTTTCCTCCAGAATTCTCTATTAGCTCTAAGTTTCTTATGAGGCTGATGGCGCTATGCCCAGGAGTTTTAGTCTAGACAAGAGGTGACAAAAACATGAATAATAGAGGCCAATAAATTGCACCAGCACGAGTCAGAATCTCTTGGCCAACTGGAGGTAGTACAAAGTATTACTCATGGGTACTGCTGTGTGAGAGCTTAGCACTGAAGATGAATCCAGGAATGCTTGTGAAGGCGGTGAGGGAAAGTGTAAGCGTACTCAGCAGCAGTTCCATGATGCAAGGTGTATCAAGTATTCGTCATTGTTGAGGTCACCTGTAATATTTTGGTGATGGATTATGCAGTGATTGGGATCAAACTTCGGGAATTCGCACTGCCTCTTTGGACCTTGTGGAGACTATGTTAATAGGGATGGGATTGTTGTTACCTAATTTTAAGTATTGGTATCAAAGATAGCCAGAGAATTCCCACCTCATGTCTATGTGACCTGCGTTCTTAAATCTGTTCTGTTGTCTCCTTCAAATATTCTTGATTCGCAGAATGTTAATTCAGGAGCAGGGTATGTCATGGACCACGCCAAGTAGAAGAATGATTGTCCCATTCATAAATGTCCTGGGCATTTATGAAATACCCGTTGGCACTATACTCTGGTTAAATCCCAGGATTATTCTTCCAATCAGTACTTCCTCCTAGCCCAAAAGAATGTTAGCACCAAAAGCAAACAAAAAAAAGGAATTGTTTCCTTATATGTAAAATTACGTTGCGATACCATAGCTCTTCCCTTCAGGCTAGTAGCCAGCTTCTAACAATTCTTGGAACCGGCCATGCACCAAGTCTGCTAATCCCAGAGATAGTAGGTGCCCAAAAGCTGACTATGCTTCTGAAAGTCATTATATGATGTAGCTAAAACCAGATGCTCTTGGCCTGACATTTGTCCTAGTTGTTTTCCAAATGCCGAATTAATTGCACTCTTGCCTACAGGGTGTGATGTCTGTTTTTCTAGTTTTAGCCATCCATTGGATGGAACTTTTGACAAAACACGAGTTGAATCTCCACAAATGCAACCACACAAATCTGAAAAATCTGAATTTTTCATTCTTTGCATTCATCCCTCTTCCTTCCAATGACTGTGAAAAAAAATCTAGACAACATAAAACTAAGAGATGTTTATGGTGGTGAAGGCAGATGATGAAAACCTCAGTGATTTGCTCTTGCCTAGCAAAGTTTCTTAATCACTAGATCTGAGAAAGGAGTTTATTTCTGCTTTCTATTTTTTCTTGCTGAAGAATAGCCAGCAACTACTTTTCATAGGAAAGTGCATTATATTAAAAAAATCTCTTTCTTAGTTTGGGGGGCTGCTTCATAGTGGGACTTTCTTACTCTTTTTGTATGTAGTCAAGAGAACACAGACTGCACATTCCAGCCATGTTGGAGAATTGGATTTATTTAAAAAAAAAAAAAAGGCATAAAAATCAGTAAAACTTTTCTGTAAATTCAGCTGTTGCTTCCAAAGGGGCTTCTCATCTGCCACCTTTACAATCGGACAATCTTCAGAAATCAGGATAGTCCATGGGGGCCTTCCCCAGAAAGATCAAAACCTTTAGCAGAACTGGGTGCTTCAAGCCCTCTGTGTAGCTTGTCTGTAGTTTCTCTTTGCATTTGTTATTGCCTTTTGAAGAATTTTAATTGGTTACTGAGGAAAGAACCAGTGCCAGCAGATGTAGAACTCAGTACATTGGGAGTGCCCTGTTTTAAGTCCTATAGAAGACAGAATAACTCATATTTAGACACAGGTATTACTTTTCTCTAAGCATATACCTACACTCAGAATTGCTCTGGAAAATCTCCAGAAAAGTAGGAATGATCTCCATTTCTAAGTGGAGTAAAGAGTTCTTAATGAAGGACTTAAGGTTATTCATTGTAAGCCCCTGGGGATGCCAAGAGAGGAGAGGAAGGAAAATCTTCGTGTTTTCTAGTCTCAAGACTTGTCCTTATGGGGAAGTTTTTGCAAAGTAAATTAAGATTATGTTAGCACACTTGTACAAATTTATAGCATGCTAGCTGCTCTACTGACTCTTTATGCAGACACTAGAGTGCACTTCAAAGTGAAATAAGCTTGCACTCATAGTAAGGAAATAAGGTGGTGTGGTGGTGTGAGTAAGTTCTGCACATCTAGATTTCCTTCATGATAGTTCAGTAACAGCCTTATTCAATGGTTTGGGGCGAAATTGAGTTATTCCATGGTGAAATCAGGGCATACACACTGACAGCTGAGTTATTCTGGTTTAGGGGTTCTGCAGTTTTATTCTGCTTGAAGGGAAGTTCTTTAGGGTTTCCTGATCCCACTTTTCTAGTTAGCGGAATATCTAGCTGTGTGGCAGCAGTGTCTCTGCCAGCCTGCAAAATGGATGCCTCATCATAGAACATAGGTAGCATGGAAGGTAAAACAAAAATAAGCAAAACCAAAAAATAATGAAATAAAAGCTTTTTTAAAAGAAAAGAATGTCTCTTCAAATACTTAGCAGCTACTACAGGAGTTTTATTTATAGCTTACTGGTGTCTTCTGAAAGATGGAAGAGAGTTCATAGAATAAGTATTAATTATTGTTTCTTCTTTGTGCCATAAATATAAAATGAACTAGAGGATAGTGCAGTTTGACTTTCATGAATTGCATTGCTGTGTTTCTCAAAGTTATTTGTGTCTTTGCCCTTAACAAAACCCCCTCTATCAGACAAAAGATCAAGGCCATCAATTTTCAGTGCTGAAACTGAAAAGCATCCGCAACAATGCCTTTCAGGTTATAATGTTCACAGGGAAAGGTTCTGAATCGGAGAGAGCTGAGTGGGTGGAGAGAACAGCGTGTTCCCAAAGAAGCACGCTTTGCACAGCTGAAGCGTTGTGAACCTTAGCCATAACATAATGATTGAACCAGGTTTCATTATTTCTTCAAAATTCTTAATTCTTGCTGCATAATAATGTCCGTATTCTAGCTATTGGGCAGAAGTGATCTGCAGTGTGCCCTGCAGTCTCTTCTCCGTGTCTCCAAATGCACTGTGGCACTTTCTACCTCCATGGCCTGAATTTTCTTCCAGCAGGAGCCAGAGTGCAGCACAGGATGTTGCATACCTGGGCATGCAATTGGACCAAGGACCAGGTGCGCATTCACAGCCAGAACTGGGAAACTCTCCCAGCTCCCACATTTCAGACAGAGCCTATACGTGTTCCAAAGGGAGTTGAAAAAACCTCTGATGTATGATACTGTACTGATAGAGCTATCACCATGTACTGTGTGTGGTCTGATTTCAATTCCTCTGACTTTTCTGACAGCTAAAACATCTTTGAAAATTGCAGCGGATGGTGAGGATGGGTTTTTCTTTGATCGTAAAGCTAGCTACGTTAAAAGTGATCCGACGCCAAACTCACTATATGTAATGTAAGATTTTTCTCAGGAAGTATTTTGGAAGAAAAATCATCTTCTTTTTTTTTTTTTTTTTTTAAATGCCTGAGTGATTAACTTACATGCTAGCGATTTATCATTTGACATTAGGAAAATCTGATCTGTTACACCAGAGAACCGAAACAAAGCCAAGCCACAAGTATGTAACTTGTATTGTATATCTGGATAGTGTGGATTATTTTGAGAGTATAAAGAAAAGCCTTTCAGTGAATACCTAATGAAGGAATAAATAGATACTTGTTAGAGTGGCATCTGCCTGCCTAATGAATAACCCAGGTTATTAAATGCCCAGGGTCTTTAGGAGTGGAATAATATGTTATACATCAGTTAGAGCCTGCCATTAGAAGGGCTGGATTCCACAGCTGTTTCACACCTCTTCTTTCCCTTTCCTTTTTAACTTCAGTATATCAAACTGCCAGGATTGGTTTCTAACATTAGTTGTTGTAGTTGGATTCTTGACTGGGGAAGCATTTATCTAAAATATATCATTTGGAAAAACTCATTCTGTGTAAACTAGGTATTGCTCACTGCAGCAAATACTGATAGAAACAAGTGTTGCAGCAGGTGAGGGTACCCTGGTTTCGATACTGCATGCTGCATTGTCCTGCCTATCATGCTGTCCAGAGAGGAGGTGACGGACTCCAGGGTGGTTTTAGCACTAGGCTAGGAGTCAGGAATCTGGGTTCATGTCTCCACTCTGCAGCAGATGGCCCTGACCTTGAGCAAGGCTTTTATGCTGTCTGTACCTCATCTCTGTATATAAAATACAGGCAGCAGTGCTCTGTAGGTGTGTCGTTCTGAGAACATTTCAGATGTCAGTTAACTGGTGCTGGGTAGATGTGACATTTTTGCTGTGAAATGTCTGTATTCTGCATACTTTTCTGTGAAATTTCTGTATTCTGTTGGAAATGACAAGAAAATTTCCTGGATTGTTTATTTCCTTCTCAGACTGCAAGTGAAGACCAAATTATTTGGTTGATTTCATCAGGCTGAGCTGCAGAATAGTCTTCAGGAATGCAGTGAGTTACTGCAGAGTCTAACTGCCTTTCAGAGAGAGCGTGATGATGAAGGAGGCAGTGTATTACATTACATTTCTAATTATGTTATCTGCATCCTCTGTTAGATACTACCATTCAATTAAGATGAGACTTTGTTATCTATCTCCTGATAATGGAATCATTCATTATTACCGTGAAAGCACAGTATAATATTAAAACCAGATCACTTTAACAAACTCACCATGTCCCTCTCCCTCTCTCGGCCACATTTAACATATGCAACATTTCTCCCTCTGTATTTTTACTGATAGCCAAACGCTTAGCGATGTACCAAGAACCTGATTCTGAGGAAGACGAGGCAGCCCCAAAAGGAGGAACTCTATCCCAGCGTGATAGTATCTGCAGCCATCAGAGCATCAAAGTAATCCACAGAAGCCAGAGCACCAAAACCCACCGGCGCACGGGTAGCAGAGCTGAAGCAAAAAGAGCAAGCATACTCTCGAAGCACACTGCGTTCAGTAGCCCAATGGTAAGTCATGAGAACTAATGCACAGTGTCTTGTATCTTTTAATAGAACAATGTCCTGAAAAGGGAAAGGTAGAGAAATCTATAGCACATTGTGTACCTCTTATAGACTGCATCATGGCATTTTTTCTTCTGTAGTCACAGCTGTGTGTACAAAAATAATCAAGTGTTGGCATAGATCTTATCTAAATATCTTCTTGTGGGAACAAGCTAAAGGTAAAGACAATCCAAAACCTTTGTTTTAGTTATACCTTGATTTTGAAAAGAAAATGTATGCCTTCTGTTTATCTACAGAAGCTGAAAGTAGCATAAGGTTTGAGGTCAAAGATTCTAATTGCTCTGCATATGCCTCTTCTTTTCTTTTTTGTCAGAGGATTTTAAAACTAACAAGTGCTGGGCTGGACAATGTGTATTCCAATTCTTAGACACTGTTGACATACACCGTAGCGTAATTTTAGTGTGATTGAAGGTTATTAGTGGATTTCATGTGTTTTATTTAAACAAAAATAAAAAACTTTACTTCAAAATGTTGGTGAATTTATGTCCTTACAACTTTACTTTGTTTAGTTTATTTTATACTATTGTAATTCAGTGGAAGTTTCACATGAGCTGATTGATAATAAAAGAGCAGAGAAGCCAAGTCTTGTCTATCTAGGGATTTTGTGTTGTTGCACTGTTGACACAAATTCACCCTTAAAACAAATTGCAAATAGAGGCACAAAGATGCTGTTTGCACTGGTGGAACTTCTTGATTTCAGTCAAGAGCAAGCTGTTTTGGTACAATTCCAAGCTGCAGTTTTTACACATGGAGTTCTGTGGTTTCTCAGATTCATCAGCTGCTGACCATCAGCAGATAAAATTCTATTGAAGACAGAGCCTTAGATCAGTTTATCTTTTAATCTTTTGTATCCTTGCATCCTCCTATCTTAAGAAATACCAGAGCTTGCTCTGACAAGC
>NW_010972850.1:11085-15495 GCF_000737465.1 Haliaeetus leucocephalus | reverse complement strand
GGATCCCCGGGATCTAGTGTGGGATCTGCTCTGGGATCTGCTGCGGCAGGATCTTGTAGATCCAGTTGAGGGGTGGGGGGGGGGACACAGGGCCAGTGGGGGCACCCTGGAGGGGCTGCGCTGCCTGAAGATCCCAGGATCCCTGGAATCTGGTGTGGGATCCACTCTGGGATCCGCTGTGGCAGGATCCTGACTGTCCAGCTGGGATCCCAAAGGAGACGTGGAGTCACGGGGGGCGGGGGGAGGGGGCTCCACCAGCCCAGGACTCCCAGATCCCGGAGATCCAGTGTGGGATCCACTGGTGCAGGACCTTGCCAGTCCAGCTGGGATCCCAGGGGAAACTGGGGAGGCTCTGCAGCGCCCCAAGCTCCCCGGGATTGACTGTGGGATCCATCGGGATCCAGTGCAGCAGGAGATCGTAGGCTCACCTGGGATCCCCGTGAGGGACACAGGGACGGTGGGGGCACCCCCAGGGTGGGTGTGGGGGTGATCCCAGCTACCCCCAGGATCCACTGGGATCCACTCTGGGATCCACTCCAGGCAGGATCTCATTGGTCCAGCTGGCATCCAGGGAGGGGGATACTGGGGGCACCCGGGGGGAGATCCCAGCCACTCCAGGGCCCCGGGATCTGCTGTGGGATCCACTCTGATCCGTACTGCTTTATACTGGTCTATACTGGTTTTTACCGCTTTCTATTCATTTGGCAGCCATCTTGATGCCACAGGCCTCGCTGCACTATTTGGATAATCACGGCATCACACAGGTTTATTACACTCCACACTACTCTGGTTTATACCCGTCTATACTGGTTTATACTGGCTCATACTGGACTCTGCTCCCATGGCAGCCACCTTGATGCCACCACCGTCCCTCCAGCGCTTGGATAACCAGGGCATCATACTGGTTTATTACACTCCACACTCGTCTATGCTGATCTATACTGCTATATATAGCTCTTTACTGGTTTCTACTGGTCCATATTGGTTTCTACTGGCCTATACTCACTTGGCAGCCAGCTTGACACAACCATCCTCTCTCCAGTACCTGGATGGGCCAAGCATCACATGAGTCTATTACACTCATGCTATTCTATATTAATCTATACTGGTCTATACTGGTTTGTACTGGTCTATGCTCACTTGGCGGCCAGCTCGATACTGCAGGCCTCCCTGCAGTACTTGGATAACCCAGCACTCATACTGGCTTACCGTAGTCCATACCACGCTATACTAAGTCTATACCAGTCTCCACCGGTTTATACTGGTTTGTACTGCTCTATACTGGTTTCTACTCACTTGGCAGCCACCTTGATGTCACCGTCCTTGCTGCAGCACTTGGATGACTGGGGCGTCATACGGGTCTATTATACCTTATGCTACTCTGTATTGGTCTGTACTGGTTTATACTGGTTTATACTGGTCCGTACTCACTTGGCAGCCAGCTTGACACCGCAGGCCTCGCTGCAGTACTTGGAGGGGGGCCGGGCGGGGCGGGTGCAGCCGGGGCCCAGGCATTGGCCCAATCCGGCGGGATCGCGGGCGTCGGGGCGCTCCGGGTGCCGGCTGCGCTCCCGGTGCCGCGGCTTCTGCCGGTGCCGCTTGTACCGCTCCTCTTTCTGACATCACCAGTAAGCACCAGTAAGTACTGGTTCACATTGGTAAGACCCCAGGGACCACCAGGAGCCCTCCCAATGGCTCCCAGTAGCCCCAATGGCCCTCCCAGTAATCCTTGGCACTTCCCAGTAGCTTCCAGTAAGCCCCGGGTTCCACCAGTAAGGGTCTCAGGGATCACCAGGAGCCCACCCAGTAGCCCCCTCCCAGTAAGCCTCAGGTCACACCAATAAGGCCCCAGGGACCACCAAGTGCCCTTCCCAGTAGCCCTCGGGGCCTCCTAGTAACACCTAGTAGCTCCCAGTAACCCCACAGCTCACACCAGTAAGGTTCCTGGGGAGCACCAAGCCCTCCCAAAGGGAGCAACAAGACCCTTCCCAGTAGCTCCCAGTAAGCCTCAGGGCCTCCCGGTAGCTCCCAGTAAGCCCCAGTTCACACCAGTAAAGGTCCCAGGGATCACCAGGAGCCCTCCCAGTGGCCCTTCCACTAATCCCAGTGGGTCCCTGTAAGACCCAGTTCACACTAGTAAGGCCCCAGGGACAACCAAAAGCCCACACGGACCTCCCAGAAACCCTCCCAGTAAGCCTCAGGGCCTTCCAGTAAGCCTCAGGGCCTTCCAGTAACCACCAAAACCCCACCAGTAGCTCCCAGTAGCTCTCGTAGTGACTGCCAGTAATCCCCAGGGCCTCCCAGTAGCTGCCAGTGCCCACTGGGAGCTCCTAGGACCCCTCCCAGTAACTCGCCCCAGGAGGGACCCAGGCGCCCAGTCCCCACCTTTTTGTCCGATTTCTTCTCCCGCCGCTTGACGTGTTTGACCTTGACGGCGCGTTTGCGCAGGACGGGGTCGAGGAAGGGGGCGTCCTCGGGGTCGCTGAGCCACGGCTGTACCGGGAACACACCAAAAACACACCTCAGCACCACAAAGAATTGCGCCAACATGGAAAAACATATCCCAATGTGAAAAAAATGCAGTGACACAGGCTAAAAATACATCTTGGTGTATTAAAAAACAGCCTGGTACGCTTAAAGCATGCCTGAACACACAAAAACATGCATCAACACACAAAAACATGTTTAAGACATGCTTCCATGTGCCTGAACATGCTTAAAACATGCCTTGGTGTGCTTGAATATGGTTAAAACACACTTTGACTTGTGTCAGTATGCTTGAAACACAAACTCTATGTGGCTGAACATACTTAAGACACGCTTCTGCACACCTAAATGTGCTCAGAATGTGGCTTGCCGTGCCCAAGCATGCTTAAAACACACCTTGGTGTGCCTGAACATACTTAAAACATGCTTTAACATGCCTAAATATGCTTTGACACACTTAAATGTGCTTAAAACATGCCTCAGTGTGCCTCAACATGCTTAAAATGTGCCCTATGGTAAAACACACCCCAATATACTAAAAATACGCCTCAATATAATCTTGATGCATTAAAATGTACCATAACATGCTAAAAACATGCATTAAAGTAGCCTCGCATCCTAAAAACATGCCTCAACACACTCAAGCATGCAGTAGGAAGCGTGTCGTGGCATGGGGACCCCAACGTGGCCCATGTTGCAATATGGGGGACCCTATAACACATGCAACGATGTCACGGGAAGACACACCATGCCATGCGTGACCATAGGTGGCATCATGTCAGGACATGGGACGTGTCAGGACACAGATGGAGGGGCATGTGACGGGGGTCAGGGATGGTGACAGGCGGAGATATGCACCGTGACACGCATGAACGAGCCATGATGGGGGGCAGTGGGTAGGGTTTGGGGCAATTTGGGGGAATTTGGGGCATTTGGGATCCCCAGGGTGGGTTTGGGGGCGATTTGGGGGAACTTGGGGTCCCCAAAGCAGAATTTGGGGCTTTGGGGGGGAAATTTGGGGTCCCCAGAGTGAGTTTTGGGGCAATTTGGGGTCCCCAAGGCTGAATTTGGGGTAATTATGTGAAATCTGGGGTCCCCGGGGGGGGTTTGGGGGCATTTTAGGACAATTTGGGGTCCCCAAGGCAGAATTTGAGGCATTTGTGTGAAATATGGGGTACGCAAGGAAGAATTTGGGGCATTTTGGGTGATTCTGGGAGCATTTGGAGTCCCAAAAATAAATTATGGGTATTTTGGGACAATTTGGGGGGGGGAGATTTGGGGTCCCTAGCACAAAATTTGGGGCATTTTAGGGCCATTCTGAGGGGATTTGGGGTCACCAGGGCAAATTATGGGCATTTTGGAGCAACCCTGGTGGGATTTGGAGTCCCTGGGGTGCATTTTGAGGAGATTCTGGGGGGGATTTGGGGTCCCCAAAACTGAATCTGGAGCACTTGGGGCAATTTTGGAGAAATCTGAGGTCCCTGGGGTGCACGTAGGGTCATTTTGAAGCAATTCTGGGGGAATCTGGAGTCCCCAGACCAGAATTTGGGTCATTTGGGGGATCTTCTGGGAGGATTTTGCGTCCCTGGAGCAGACTTTGGAGCATTTGGCTGTGATTTTGGAAGATTTTTGGAGAAATTTAGGGCCTCTGGGGTGCATTTTAGGGCCAGTCCAGGGAGGATTTGGGGTCCCCAGAGCGGAATTTGGGACTTTTTGGGCCATCTGGGAGGCACAGGGGGTTTGGGTGTGCTCCAGGGGGTTGGATTTGGGGTTACTCACCAGGCCGTGCTCGTCGAAGGCACCGGCGCAGAGCTCCTGGTAGAGCCGGGGGTCGAGCGGCAGCTCCTCGTCCGAGAGGCTCTCGGGGGGCCCCGCCGCCCCCAGCTGCTCCTTCAGCAGCTCCAGTTCCCCCTCGCGCCCCCG
>NW_010972850.1:7612-10852 GCF_000737465.1 Haliaeetus leucocephalus | reverse complement strand
ACAGACTCAGAGGGGACCCAGGCATCTGGGACCCATGCACAACCCCCCCCCCTTCCCAAAGGGACCCATGTATCCAGACCCCCCCTTCCCACCCAGAAGGGACCGAGGCGTCCAGGTGACTCACCGAAGTGGGGAAGTATTTGTAGGACTCCTGGAGACGGGGGGCCACACGTCAAGGACATGTTGGGGATGGGCGGACATGTCAAGGACGTGTTAGGGAAACGTCAGGGACATAGAACACGTGGGGGACACGGCACAGGGTGACACAGGGACACTGGAAACATTGGGGGCATGTGGGGGACTCGGGATGGGGACACAGGGACATGTCAGGAACATGGGACACGTTGGCGACACAGGATGGGGTGTCAGGGACATGGGCACACGTTGGGAACATGTCAGAAATAAAAACAGGGTAACACACTAGGGACATGTGATGTATCAGGAACACAACAGGGTGACACGAGGACACCGCAGGGAGGCAGGATAAAGTGACATAGCGACACGTCACAGACAAGAGAACACGTTGGGGACATGCCAGTAACAGGTGACATAGGGACACAGAGACATGTCATAGACATGACACAGCGTGAAACAGGGACACAAGAGAAACTGAGACAGAAACACGTGAGGGACGTGTCAGGGACACAGAAACACACTAGGGATACGTGAGAAGGTTACATGGGGACACACTGGGGACACACTGGGGCCACCCCAACACTGCCCCCACCATGCCACGACCATGCACCCCCCAAAACCACACCAAAACCCCCGCACCCACTAACAACACACTAAGACCACACAAACATATGAACCACACAGTAAGGCCATGACAAATACATGGTAGCAACATGCTAAGAACACAGATAACACTAAACATGGACAAAGATCATGCTAACAACATTTCAAGGACATGTTAAGCTGATCCTAAGGACATACTAATGCACTATGACCATCACATTAAGGCCACAATAACACACCAACACAACACCACACCACACTAAGGACACGCTAACACCACAGTAACACACTAAATGCACAACACACTAAGGCCATGCTAACAACATGCTAAAGCCATACTAAACATACACTAAGGCCACACTAAAGCCACGCCAAGCACATGCTAACAACGCACAATGCACTCAATCCCTCATTAAGGTTATGCCAAACGCATGCTAAGCACACACTTGCACCATGCCAAGCACACACTAAAAACATGCTAAGTACACACTAAAGCCATATTAAGAACACCTCAAGCACACACTAACACCACATAAAACACTCTCTAATCCTACACTAAAACCACACCAAGCCCACACCAAACCCACGCTAACAACATGCTAAGACCACGCCAAAGCCCCGTGACTCACTCGGGCACGCAGCTGGCACTGCCGCAAGCGGCACTTCTGGCGGATCTTGTTGGGACCCCCGAATTTCTTCATGTCACGGCAAAAATCACACTGCCCGCAGTCCTCGGGGCGCCGGCATGCCTCGCACTCCCCGCACATGCGTGCCGATCGCTTGATCTGCGGAGAAAGGGGGGACCTGAGTGTCTGGGGTGGGGGGGGAGGACCCAGGGGGCCAGCTCCCCACTCACATCATCCCACGCCCCCTCCCAATGCCTCTCCAAACGTCTGGATCGCCTCCTGGACCCCTGGGTCCCTTCCCAGGCCCCTGGGTCCCACCTTGGCTGCCCGTCCTTGCTCCAGTGCCAGCTCCTGGGCCTTGACGCTCTCGTGCTCTCGCTCTTTCTCCCGCCATTTTTTGTGCCGGTAACGGATTTCTAAGGTGGGGTCCTTCTCTGAAAGGGGGAAGGGGAGGGGTCAGGGGGATGCCGGCATCCAGGACAGACCCCCTCCTCCCACCCCAAGTCTCACCTCTGGTTCTGGGATCTCCCTCGCCAAGCAACCCAGGCTTCCAGGGCAAAAAGGGACCTCTCAAAAAGGGACCCAGGCATCCAGGACCCTTATTTCCCCCTCCTCAATCCCAACCCAGACACCCCAACCCCCTGCTAAAAGGAGACCCAGGTGTCCAGTCCCCCCATAAAGAGACCCCAACACCCACCCCTGTCCCCCAAAAGGGGATCCAGGCATCCAGGACTCCCCTAAAAGCCACCCAGGCCCACTATTTCTCTCTCTAAAGCTCAACACAGGCCTCCCAAACCCTCCCCACAAGAGGTACCCATGTGTCCAGAAACCCCCAAAAAGGGACCCAAGTATCCTGGCTCCCCTAAAAAGGGACACCACTGTCTGGAGGCCCCCCCAAAACCAGGACCCAGGCATACAGGCTCACCCCGGCACTGCAGACAGTACCACTCCCGGATTGCCTTGGCCATCTTCTCGGTGATGTTGATGCAGTCGCCATGGAACCACTCATTGCAGTTATCGCACCCACTACGGAGAAAGGGAGAGCCTCAGACAAGGGATCGCGGCATACAGGACGCTCCCATTCTCCATCCTAAGGGACCCAGGTGTCCGGCAGGGGGACCCGGGCATCCCAGGAACGGACCCAGGCATCCAGGGAAGCCCCATAAGAAGGGACCCAGGAATGGGGGTGTGTCTGGACCCCACCACCCACCACCCTAAAGGAACTCAGGTGTCCAGGGAGGGTACCCAGGGGTCTAGCCGGGGGACCCAGGCATCCTAGGAAAAGACCCAGGCGTCCCAGGAAAGGACCCAGGCGTCCTGGGGGGGGTACCCAGACGTCCGGCACTCACATCATGAAGCAGTTGATGTCAGGTTTGCGGCACACGCAGTAAACGGGAGCGTTCTCCTCCCCGCCCGGGCCCGCCTCCGCGTCCGAGAACTCGCTATCCTGTGGAAGGGAGACACACGCACACACACATATATCGGGGCCTCCGGGGGGGGGAGGGGGGAACCCAGGAGTCCAAGGAGGACCCCAGCGCCCGAGACCCCCCCCTCAAGCGACCCAGGGATCGGGAACCCCCCGAAAGCGACCCAGGGGTCGGGAACCCCCCCTAAAGGGACCCAGGGGGTGGGGAACTCCCTCACCATCGCCCCTTTGTCACGGCCGCTGCCCCCCCGAAGAAAAGATCCGCGACTGGCCTCGCCACAGCCGGAAATGGGGGGGGAAAATCTTATCCTCTTTCCGCTTCCGGGTGAAGGGGGGGGAAGCACCCGCGCCCACAGACAATATGGCCGCCGGCGGCCGCGCCCGCCCTTAAAATGGCGGCGTCGGCGCCTGCGCGGGGAGTCGCAAAATGGCGGCGCCCAATGTGAAGAT
>NW_010972850.1:6924-7602 GCF_000737465.1 Haliaeetus leucocephalus | reverse complement strand
ATGGGGGGACACATTGGGGTGGGGGGACACATTGGGGAGGGACATGCAGGTGTCATGTCCGTCCCCGTCCCCCCCCTCTGCTGCCGTGTCTCCCCTCACTCGGGCAGAGCCTCCAGGGGGCGCTGCAGCCGCTCCAGCTCTTCCGCCAGCCTGGGAGGGGGGGGGGACAGGGAGAGTGGGCGGGGCCACGAAGGACCCAGAGCATCCCACGATGGGGGAGGGGGGGAACCCACCTGTCCCTGTGGCGCAGGTGGACCTGCCGCCGTCCAAGCTCCGCCCCCAAATGCTGCCGCGCCCCCTCCTCCTCCTGCTCCACCAATCGCCTGCGGGAACCAGGCGTTTGGGAGAGGCGGGGAGGAGGAGCCAGGCATCCAGGGGATGAGACCCAGGTTCTGGTAGGGGGCGGAGCCAGGCGTCCGAGGGGGCGGAGCCAGGCATCCAGGCACTCACATGGCCACATGGGCTTCGGGTCCCAGCTGCTCCTCTGCCTCCAGCAGGGGGCGCTCTATGGGGGGGCGGAGCCTGTCACCACCCACTGGGGAGCCAGGCCTCCACGGGGGGGGGAGCCAGGCACCTGGGAGGTGGAGCCCAGCCTCCGTGGGGGCGGAGCCAGGCATCCAGGGGCTCACCCTGGCTCAGCAGCTTCTCCCGTGCCTCCTCCAGTTGCACCAGTTCAGC
>NW_010972850.1:1253-6048 GCF_000737465.1 Haliaeetus leucocephalus | reverse complement strand
AATGGGGGGGGAGGGTGTCAGAGGGGGACCCAGGCATCCTGGGCCCCTCCTACTCACCTTTGACCTTCGGCCTCCACCTCCTCCCTGCGCAACCGCGCCACCCGCAGCGCCTCTGCCGGGGGAGGGGATGCAGACATCCAGAGGAGGGTCCTCACCCCCCCCCCCAAAAAAAAGAGACCCAAGCATCCGGCCCCAGTGCATGCTGGGAAGTTGGCACGACTGCGGCCTCACCTTGCTTCTGCTGCCAGAGCCCTTCCAGCGCTGCCTGACGCTCTTCCACTGCGGGGAGGGGGATCAGCACCCGGACGCCTCGGTGTGTGTCCCCAGTCCCCTCCCTGGACATCTGGGTCCCGTCCCTGTCCCCCCCCCCAGCACCTCGGTCCCCTCCCTAGAACGACTCACGTTGTTCCAGGTGCCGTCGCAACCCCTCGCTCTGTCCTTGCGCCTCCGCCATCTCCCGCGCCAGGACCTGACGCGCTGCGAGGGGGTGTCGGGGACGCGGATGCCGCGGGGATGGAATAGAGGGAGAGGGGACATGGAGGACAGGATGGGAACAGGGGAAGGGGTCATCGTTGTGTCCCCCCCCAGCGCTCACCTCGGTGCAGGCTGCGGATCCGCACCAGCAGTGCCTCCAGCCGTGGACCCCCCGCGGGGGGACAAGGGACACCTTGGTGGGGGGACGACATGACAGACAGTGACATTCGTGTTCCTCGGGGGAGAAACCTGCATCCGCGTCCCAGGGGACATGGCCGCCAGAGCCCCTCACCATGTGGGTCACCGTCCATCGCCGCAGCCTGAGGGGACACAGGTGACAATGGTGGCCAGCGGTCATTTGCTGTCCCCTCTCATGTCCCCTTGTCACCCGCTTCTGTCCCCTCTTCCTCCATTTCTTGTCCCCTCTTCCCACCATTCTCTGTCCCTGCTTCCCGCCATTTTCTGTCCCTTCTTCCCCCTTGTTCTATCGCCTCTTCCCACCATTTACTGCCACCTCTTCTGTCCCTTTTCTGTCACGTTTCCTCAATTTTCTGTCCCCTCTTCCCGCCATTTTGTCTCCCCTCTTCCCCCCCTTTTCCGTCCATTTCTTGTCCCGTCTTCCCTCCATTTTCTGTCCCCTCTCCCCCCTTGTTTCTGTCCCCTCTCCCCCCTTGTTTCTGTCACCTCTTCCCTCCATTTTCTGTCAGCTCTTCCCTCCAATTTGTCCCCTTTCGCCTCCAATTTCTGTCCCCACTTCCTGCCTTTTCTGTCTCCTGTTCACCCTCTTTTCTGCCACGTTTCCCTCCATTTTCTGTCACCTCTTTCCCCTCGTTTCTGTCCCCTCTTCCCTCCATTTTCTGCCACCTCTTCCCTCCAATTTCTGTCCCCACTTCCTGCCTTTTCTGTCTCCTGTTCACCCTCTTTTCTGCTACGTTTCCCTCCAATTTCTGTCACATCATTCCTCCGTCTTCTGTCCTCTTGTCCCTGTTTCTGTCCCTTTTCCACCGCATTTTCTGTCCCCTCTTCCCCCTCGTTTCTGTCCCCTTCCCTCCATTTTCTGTCACCTCTTCTCCCTTCTGTCCCCTCTTCCTCCCTCATCCCTCGACCCACTGCACCACCACCCCCCTGTGACCTCACCCCTCATGACATCACTGCCGCATGATGTCACCTGCCACAGCAGCCCCACCCCTCCTCTGGTGAGTCCCCCCCAGCTCCCTGGACCCCAGTGTCAGCCCCATCTCCCCCTCCCCGCCCCAACACAGGGGACACTTTTCTCCAGCGGCATTTTATTCCCCACCCTGGGGCCAAGGAGGGGCTCAGCCCTCGGCCTCGGCCCCCTCGGAGCGGGCGGGGGTAGCACAGTATGGCGGCGGGTAGCGGATGAAGAGCCAGTCCTCCTCCTTCTTCAGCCAGCGCAGCAGCTTGGTGAGGACCCCGATGGCTCCCGCCTTCGTCACCAGTGGGCTGAAGCAGCCGTACAGCTCGAATTTGCTCGTCACCTGCGCCCGGGGAGGGAACCGGTGCCTCCGTTAACTCTGGACGCTATTGACGGCGCCACCAGTGAGCATCCCTTGTTAACTACTGGTGGCTTAACCAGCAAGCACCCCAATTAAGTCATGATGCTCCCAATGATCTCCCCCGTTAACTCTGAAACCTACTGACAGCACCGCAAGCGAGTACCTCTGTCAACTCTGGGACCCACTGATGGTGCTGTCAGCAAGCAACTCCAATAATTGATGGTGCTGCCACAGAGCACCTGTGATGGCACCAGGAGCAAGTGCCCCTGTTAACTCTAGGACCTACTGACGGCACTGCCCGTAAGCGCCCCAGTTAACCCTGGAACCTACTAATGGCACTGCCAGCAAGTACCACTGTCAACTGATGGCACTGCCAGCCAGCAACCCCCATTAAATCTGGAACTTAGCGACAGAGCCAGGAGTGAGTACTCTCTATTAACTCTGGGACCTACTGATGGCACTGCCAGTGAGTACTACTGTTAACCGACGGTGCTGCCAGTAAGCAGCCCTGTTAAGTCTGCAACTTACTGATGGCACCACAACTCAGTACTCCTGTTAACTCTGGAACCTACTGATGGTGCCACCAGCAACCACCCCTGTTAACTCTGGAACCCACTGACAACACCTATAGCCAGCAACTCCTGTTAACTCTGGAACCTAATGACAGAGCCGTGAGTGAACACCCTCTGTTAACTCTGGAACCTACTGATGGCTCCCCCCCGCACCAACTTACCCAAGCCAAGAGTGTCTCCTTCTCAGCCACGTGGTAGAGGAGGCGCAGGGGCCGGTGTGGGCTGTGCACGCGGCTGTGCAGGTAGTGGTACAGGTCGAAGAGCCGGTGTTGCTCCTCCTCGCTGGTGTAGGGGTCCTCCAGCTCAGGGCTGAACCCGGGGTGGGGGACACAGGTGTCAGGTGCATGACAGGTGACACGCCCCCACTCCGCCCTATTTTGGGGTGCCCCCTGCCCCGCACCTCGTAAACTGCGGCAGCTGCTGCATCTCCTCCGGCCCCTCCAAGGGCTTGTAAAGAAAATGGCGGAGCTCGGGGGCGCCAGGGCGGGCGGGGCCATACCCCGCCCCTCCCCGTACTGCCGCCCCCAGCTCCCCCAGCCACCCCTGTGCCCGCAGCGTCTCCTCCAAACGCCGCCGGCACCCCGCCGCTGCATAGAACCCCTCGCGCTCCGTCGACAGCAGGATGAGCGTCACCCTGCCAGTGCCACCGCCGCCTTCCTCCTCCTCTTCCTCGCCCAGCGCCGCCGCGTAGGCGTAGAAATAGCCGTCGGGGTTGAAGCGGGGTAAACAGACGGGGGTCCACACTTCGCCCGCCCCCACACCGCTCCCCAAAAGATTGAGGAGGAGGTGAAGGTCGCTGGCACACAACCGGCCGCCTTCCGCCAAAGCCCGCTGCCGCGCTGCCGTCACCAACCGCCCGCCGGCCGCCAACAAAGCCAAAGCGGGGGCGGGGACAGCAGTGGCGGCGGCGCGGCGAAGAGCTCCCGAAACCGCCCGCCGAAGGGCTGCCGGAAGGGGCAAGCAACGAGCCGCTCCCAACAACAACCGCCCGTCTGCTGCTGCGCCAGATAGGAGACGATCGAGGACAGCTTCAGCGCCAGCAAGGAGACGCCGGAGATCGTAACCGCGGCGGCGGGCAAATACGCGGGCGATACCGCCGCGGGTGAGGAGGCTGAGGATTTGCTCATGGACGAAGGCCAGTTCCCGCCGTAGCTGCGCCGCTGATTGCCGCGTGCGGGACACCGACACCAGCAACAAGGGTCCGCGCTGCTCGAACACCAAAGTCCGGTCCTCTGCAGTTGTGGGGACACACACGCCACAGCAGTGGGTGGGGGTGTGGCGGTTTGGGGGTGCCCCACCCCACCTCTTTGCTGTTAACCCCTCCCTTACCGGAACAGATGGCGCGAATGGCGTTGCCGCCGCTCTGGATGAAGGAGACGAGTGCCATCATGACGCCCATGGTGGCCGCCAATGCTTCTTCGTTACCGTGCCGGGAGTAGATGGGTTTCCCCGCCTCGCTCAACACGAAGACGTGCTTCCGCCGGCAACGCCACCCCGCTGCCGTCACGTCCTCTTCCCCGCCACGCCGGCATCCCGGGGATGTCATGGCCGCCACCGTCGTCACCGCTGCCGTCACCTCCTCCTCTTCCCCGGCATGCTGACACCCCGAGGACGTCATGGCCGCCGGTACCGCTGCCGGTGATACCTCTTCTTCCTCGTCACGACGGTAATCTGGGGACGACACGGCTGCCGCCGGCTCCGTCGGGTCGGCCTCCGCCGCATCTGTGACAGTGACGGGGTGACAACGGGGGGACACACGCACACTGGGCGGGGGGGATGGGGGACACTCCAGGATGCAGGTGCCCGCGGCCTCACCTGGGGGCTGGGGGGTCCCTTCGCTGGGAGGGGAGCCGGCCGCTGCCGCCGCCATGGTCGCCTACGGAGGAGGGTCACGTGGGCCTGCAGGCCACACCCAAACACCTAGAGGGGGCAGGGCAGGCCCGGACCACGCCCACAGGGTGGAGACCACGCCCACGGCCTTTGGTCACGCCCCTGAGCCCCACCTGAAGGGCATGGCCTTGGGGTGGGGGGGGTGGTATCTCACCACTGGGTCACGCCCCTGGGGGCTCTGGTCACGCCCCATGCCACTAGGCCACGCCCCCGCAGAGCCTCACCCCGGGACATCATGTAACCCCGCCCCTAGATCTAGGCCACACCCCTAAAGGGGGGGTCCCCGCTAAGCCCCGCCCCACCACAATCACGACCCCTGCCCGGTGCCAAGCCACGCCCCTT
>NW_010972850.1:519-1243 GCF_000737465.1 Haliaeetus leucocephalus | reverse complement strand
CCAATCAGTGCCCGGCGCGGGCACAGGGGGCGCGGCCCGCCCACGCCGGCCAATCGAAGAGCTCGGGGCGGGGCCTGCCGCGCTGCCTGGTCTGTAACGTCACTTTTGGCGGGCTCCCCCTTTCTTTCCCCCCTCCCCCCCAACTCCGCCTCGTGACGTCCCCTCCCGGCCGCACGACGTCACCCGCCCCTTGTGACCTCACGCGGGAGGGTCGGGGCCGGAACACTCAGAGCCCCGTGATCCGGATGCCTGGGTCCTCTCTAACCCCGCCCCCCGCCCTACAGGGGCCATAGGGACCCCCCCGGGCCCTACAGGGGATCGTATGGGGGCTATAGGGACCCACCGGGGCCTTGGAGGGGCCATAGAGTCCCCCCCCGGGTCCTACAGAGGCTACAGGGACCCCTCCTGTGCCCTATATGGGCTCATATAGGAGCTATTGGGACCCCTAGGGGCCTATAGGGGCCATAAGTACCCCCCCGGGCCCTATGGAGGCTCCCCCAGCCCCTACAGGAGCTATAGGCACCAGCCAAGATGGGCTACAGGGGACCCCCAGAGGCTCAAGAGGGGCTATGGGAGACCTCCCGAGCCCTATAGGAGCTATAGGGACCCCCCCAAGGCACTATAGGGACCCCAAATGTGCTATAGGAGCCCTCCGTCAGCACTATAGGGGACTCCACGTAGGAGCTATCGGGCTGCCCCAGCGCACTACAGGGTCTGTAAGAAC
>NW_010972850.1:0-501 GCF_000737465.1 Haliaeetus leucocephalus | reverse complement strand
TCTATAGGGTCTATAGGGCCTCTCCTCAGGATACTATAAGAGCTATAGGGGACACCCCCCCCCTTAGGCACTATAGGGACACCCACACTGAGGACCTATAGGAACTATACGGACCCCCAGGGCTCTATAGAGGCTATATGCTCCCCCTGATGCTATAGGGGCTATAGGGACCGCTAGAAGCTCTATGGGGGCTAAAGAGCCTCCCCCCTCCAATGCTATAGGTGCTATAGGGTCCCCCCGGCTCTATAGGACCTATACAGCCCCCCCCCAGCTGCTACAGGGGCCATAGGGCCCCCCCTCGGGCCTCAATAGGACCCATTGGGACCCCCAGGGCTCTATAGGTGCTACAAGGGGGCGGGGCTTAGCAAGCGGGGGGCGTGGCCTGTGAGACCGCACCACCCTCCCCCGTTTGGGGAGGGGCGGGGCCAGGACATGGGGTGGGCGGGGCCAGCCCACGATGGGGCGGGGCCGACACTTCCTACCCCAGGAAACGGGAAGCGC
>NW_010972849.1:23269-23805 GCF_000737465.1 Haliaeetus leucocephalus | reverse complement strand
CCCCGCACCGCCGAACCCCTCTGCCGACGCTGCTTCCTCCTCGCCTTCGAAGACGAAGCCCACCGCGCCTTAACGGCACCCAACCGGGACGACGCCGAAGCCCACCCCCCCTTCCCAAAAGCCGGCGAGACCTTAGCCGTCGCCGCGTCCGGCGGGAAGGACTCGACCGTCCTGGCGCATCTCCTGCGACGCTTGGAACGCCGGCACGCTTACGGTTATCGCTTGGCGCTGGTTTCGGTAGACGAAGGTATCGCCGGTTACCGGGAGGCGGCGCTGGGGGCCGTCCGGCGCGGGCGGGGGGATTTGCCGTTACTGGTCGTCTCCCACCGGGAACTTTTCGGATGGAGCGTGGACGAGGTGGCGGCGCGGCTGGGCGGTGGGAGCCGGTGCACTTTCTGCGGCGTTTTCCGGAGGCAGGCGCTGGAGAAGGGAGCCAGGTTGCTGGGGGTCGACTGGATCGTTACAGGTGAGCGGCTGGGGGGGCACTGGGAGGCACTGGGAGGTGCTAGGAAGTGGTGGGAAGGCACTGGGAGGGC
>NW_010972849.1:19930-20484 GCF_000737465.1 Haliaeetus leucocephalus | reverse complement strand
TCCGTTGACCGCCACCAACCTTCCGTTGACCGCCACCAACCCTCCGTTGACCACCACGACCCCTCCGTCGACCCCCGAGAACCTCCCGAAGGCCACCGCCGACCGCCCCAAGGCCCCCCCAAATCCCGCGGGCCACCGGCGAGCCCCTTCGGTTGCCCCGTGGCCGGCGGTGCCGCGGTGCAAGCCGTTGCGGCACGCCTACGAGAAGGAGATCGTCCTCTACGCCTACTTCGAAGGGTTGGACTACGTCAGCACCGAGTGCGTCTACGCCCCCCACGCCTACCGCGGCTACGCCCGGACCCTCCTCAAAGATTTGGAAGCCACCCGGGCTAGTACGGTAGCCGCCTTGGGTCATTCGGGCCGACGGCTAGCGGTGGCGGCCGAGGTGGCCACCAAAACGTTGGGGGCGTGCGGGAGGTGCGGGTTCGCCGCCAGCCAACCCCTGTGCAAGGCGTGCGTGCTCTTGGCGTCCCTCGAACGTGGGCTACCGCGGTTGGGCTTGGGCAAGCGGGCGTTGGAGTTGGCCGGCGGGGCCGGTGGCTACTGGGATGGGG
>NW_010972849.1:19056-19733 GCF_000737465.1 Haliaeetus leucocephalus | reverse complement strand
GGGGCTGGTGGCCGCAGGGTTGGCGGTCATGGGGCTAATGGTCACTGGGATGGGGGCCACAAGGGTTGTTGTCACGAGGATGGTGGCCACGGGGCTAGCGGTCACTGGGATGGTGGCCACAAGGGTTGTTGTCATGAGGATGATGGCTATGGGGTTGGTGGCCACGGGGCTGGTGGCCACGAGGGTTGTTGTCATGGGGCTGGTGGCCACGGGGCTGGTGGTCACGAGGTTGGTGGCCACAAGAGTTGTTGTCATGAGGATGATGGCTATGGGGTTGGTGGCCACGAGGGTTGTTGTCATGAGGCTGGGGGCCACCAGGCTGGGAGCCCATGGGCTGGTGGTCACGGGGTTGGTGGCCACAAGGGTTGTTGTCATGAGGCTGGTGCCCACAAGGCTGGTAGCCATGGGACTGCTAGTGGCCATGGGGCTTGTTGTCATGAGGCTGGTGGCCACGGGCCCGGTGGCCACCAGGATGATGGTCATGGAGATAGTGGCCACGGGGCTGGTGGCCACAAGGTTCGTAGCCCCAGGGACGGTGATCATGGAGCTGGTAGTCACTGGGCTAGTGGCCATGGGGCTGATGACCGTGGCCCTGGTGGCCGCTGGGATGATGGCGATGGGGCTGGTGGCCGTGGAACTGGTGGCCACTGGGGTGATGACCCGGGGGGCGGTGGCCC
>NW_010972849.1:18753-19046 GCF_000737465.1 Haliaeetus leucocephalus | reverse complement strand
GGGGCTGGTGGCCACGGGGCTAGTGGCCACGGGGGGACATTGGGGCTCGGGGAGGATGTGGCTGGTGGCACGTGTTGCTGCGGGGGGCCGGGCTGGAGAAAAAACGTCCCCAAAAATGGTAGCCCCTGGGCTAGTAGATGTTGCGGTGGCGGCCACGGGGTGGGTGGCCGCGAGGGGACGTCGCAACCGGGGCGGGATGGGATTGGTGGACAGCGTAGTTGTGGGTCAGGTGACCGTGGGGGGGCGGGATTAGAATGAGGTGGTCCCCCGGCTGGTAGCCACCGGGCTAGTAG
>NW_010972849.1:13664-15147 GCF_000737465.1 Haliaeetus leucocephalus | reverse complement strand
TAATAAACTTTTCGGGGGGGTTGTTTTTGGGGTGAAAATCCTTTTTTTTTCCCTCTTTCCCGACAGTTTTTCTCCATTTTCGCCTTCGCCACCTGCGGGGGTTACAGCGGGGCCGTCTCCTTCTGGATCAGCTGCGATGGCCAACCCAACACCACCGTCACCGCCCCCTTCGCCTACCCCTTCCGGTGAGCCACACCCTCAATGCTGATTGGCCGGTGGGAGGTTGAGGGGAGGCGGAGCCTCAGCCTCGATGGCTGCGATTGGTGGGAAAGTAGCTGGCGGGGAGGGTGGGAAGAGCGGTGGAAACGTGACGGGAGGGATGGGGTGGGTGGGAGGAGCTATCTGGTTGGCCAATTCGTTTTTTGGGGGGCGGGGGCAGGATCTGGAGGGGCCAATGGGATGCCTTGATGATCTGAGCCGGGGGGGGAGAGGCGGTAGTGGTCAGTTGGGGTTCTACAGCCGGCCAATCGGCAGCTGTGGGACATGGTGGGTGGAAGATGGAGCTTTGGGAAGGGTTGGGAGGTGGCTGAAGGTCCAAGAAGGTCCCTCCAAAGCGCACGGGGAAGAGGAGAAGCGGCGGTTGGGTTTGAGAAGTCTATGGTCAGCCAATCAGAACCTCTAGAACGTGGGGGGTGGAAAATGGAGGTTTGGGAAGGGTTGGGAGATGTCTGGAGGTCCAAGGGGGGCTAATAAAGTCCCTCAGAGATGGACGGGGAAGAGGAGAAGCGGAAGTTGGGTTTGAGAACTCTACGGTTGGCCAACCGGCAGCTGTAGGACACGGCTGATGGAAAATTCAGGTCTGGGAAGGGTTGGCAGATGTTTGAGGATTCAAGAGAGGACAAGAAAGTCTTCTGCAACCCAGGTGATGAAGAGGAGAGAGGCGGTGGTTGGGTGCGAGAGCTGTAGGGTTGGCCAACTACCGTCTGTAGGACACGGTTGAGAGAAGGAAAGACCTGGGAAGGGTTTGGGGGGCGTGGGTGGGAGAAGACCACCCCCCCCAACCACCGTCCCGGTGTCCCCCAGGTTGAACCAAGCCACCTTCATGCCCTCGCTGACCAACCTGTGCAACAAGACGTGGCCGGTGGACGTCCACCTGGTTGGTGACTTCTCCTCCTCGGCCCAGTTCTTCGTCACGGTGGCCGTCTTCGCCTTCCTCTACAGCATGGCCGCCCTCGCCGTCTACCTGGGCTACCTCCACCTCTACCGTGGGGCGGGTGGGAAGCTGCCATTGGTGGTAAGTCCATCCTGGTCTTCTCCATCCATCCATCGCTCCATCCTGGTCTTCTCCATCCATCCGTCCATCCCGGTCTTCTCCGTCCGTCCCTCCCTCCCTCCCTCTTGGTCTTCTCTATCCATCTTTCCATCTTGGTGATCTTCATCCATCAGTCTTGTTTTTTCTGTCTGTCCATCCATCTTGGTTTTCTCTATCCATCCATCCGTCTTGGTTGTCTTCATCCATCTGTCTTGGTCTTCTCTATCTGTC
>NW_010972849.1:13065-13604 GCF_000737465.1 Haliaeetus leucocephalus | reverse complement strand
TTCTCCATCCATCCATCTCCTGCCCCGTGCTTGGCCAAAGACCACTTGGGTGCCCTACAGCTCCCAGACCGCGTTGTAGCTTCTCCCATTGCCTGGCCTACAACTCCCATGAGCCTTTGGGTTCCCCACCCCATTGTGAGGCATCATGGGAGTTTGAGTCTTGGTCCTCACCCCCCCCAATATGTGGGTTGAGGGACCCATGGGTGGGGAGGAAGGGGAGATTTTGGGGGGGATGACACATATTTTGGGGGACACACACACATTTTGGGGGGGTCAATAACCCCCCTCTGAACTTCTCTCCTGCTGCTGCCGTGGACAGGACACGGGGTAAGTGCCCCGCCCTCTTTTTTGGGGGCCTTATCCCCACCCCAAACCCCCGATCCCCCAATTTTTTCCCCCAAATCCTGGAGGGGCGGGAGGGGCAAGAAACCGCCTGAGCTGCGGGTGCGAGAATTGGGGTTCGCCCCCTCCCAGTGTGGAGCAAGTGGGCTCCGTGGGTCTTGGGTCCCCTCCCACCCCCAAATTTTGGGGTGTCCCCC
>NW_010972849.1:10723-11913 GCF_000737465.1 Haliaeetus leucocephalus | reverse complement strand
CTCGGCGCCGGCACGGCTTGGGCGGCGTTGGCTTGGCCTCCTCCGGTTGGCCCCGGGCACGGATCAGCCGTGGTTGGAGCAGGGTGAGGTGGGGACGTTGGGAGATGAGGTCACGCTCACCTTGGCCGGTCTTAGCCGGATCCTTTTTCGGCCTCTTCCGATTGGTCTGTGTAGGGATTGGTCAAGTTGGATCTTGATTCGAATTGACCAATCGTTGGGTTGGTCTTCTTGCAGGCTTTGGTTGACCGTTGGTGGTCCAGACCTGGGGTCGGTGATCGGCGTTGGGGTTGGACAAGACTTGGCTCGGCCCATTCCGGTGGTCCTGGGTAGGGATTGGCCAAGTTGGTCTTGACCTAGGTTGACCATCAGGTTGAGTTAGACCAGATTTGGGTTGGCCTTGTCTCATTGGCTCGTTGTAGACCTCGGCTCAGCCCATTCCGGTGGTCCTGGGTAGGGATTGGCCAAGTTGGTCTTGACCTAGGTTGACCATCAGGTTGAGTTAGACCAGATTTGGGTTGGCCTTGTCTCATTGGCTCGTTATAGACCTCGGTTGACCTTTGGGGCTTGCTCTGTCCAGACCTGGGGTTGGTCATCAAGAGCGGGGTCGGACCACGCCCGGATCGGCCAATTGCTGTTGGGCTGTGTAGGGATTGGCTCAAGTTGTCCGAGATTTGCCTTGAGTTGGTCAAGACCAGGGTCGACCGTTAACGCTTGGCCAGATCCAGATCTAGAGTCAACCATTGGTGGCTGGGCTGGAGCAGATCCGGACTGGCCTCTTCCGATTGGCCCGGGCCAAAGACTTAATTTGGCCATTGTTGGTTGCTTTGATCAAGACTGTGATTGGTTGTTGGGTTTGGCTTCGGTTGGGTTCTTCTAGGCCTAGGTGGGTCATCGTGGTTGGCTCAGCCCAGACCTTGGTCTCTTCCTGTTTGGCTCCTTCAAGACCTGGATTGACCAAGGTTGGCTTTGCGTCTTCCCGGTTGGGCGGGTCAAGACCTGGCGTGACCAACGGCGGTTGGCTGAGTCGAGCTTGCTTTTCCTCTGATTGGCCTGTTCCTGACCTACGGTAATCATCGGTGGTTGAGTAGGCGGAGACTCTCTGGTGACGCCATTGGTCCAGACTGGGATCGACCTCTTCCAGTTGAGTCTTCCTCAACGCACGTTGACCGCCGATGACCCATCTCCATCCA
>NW_010972849.1:9435-10086 GCF_000737465.1 Haliaeetus leucocephalus | reverse complement strand
TCCTTGGTTGATGGTGGCCCGGATTTGTTGTCCGTGGCGGCCCAGATCCATGGTCCATGGTGGCCCAGCTCCATGTCTTTGTGTCCCTAACCATAGTCCGTGGTGGCTCAAGTCCGTGTCTTTATGTCCCTAGCTGTGCTCCGTGGTGGCCCAGATTTGTGGTCGATGGTGGCCCAGCTCCGTGTCTTTGTGTCCCTAATCATAGTCCGTGGTGGCTTATCCGTGTCGTTACCTCCCTAGCTGTCACCCGTGGTGGCCCCTCTCCGTGGCCCCTCCCGGTGGTCCTCGGTGGCCCGCCTGGGGGCTCGCCGGCTCCTAGTTGCGATTCATGGTGTCCTGGATCCAGCCCACGTAGTTGCAGACGCGGGTGTAGACCCCCGGGCGCCCGGGCAGGGCGCATGTTTGCAACCCCCACGACACGATGCCTTGGAGGGTCCCGTTACACGACAGCGGACCCCCGGAGTCACCCTAGGGAGAGAAGGGACAGTGGGGTTATTTTTGGGGGGGGGCGGAGCTTTGGGGACACCCCCAGGGCGTGGCCAGCGCTGGAGGACACGTGGGCTTGGGGGGACATCAAGGTGGGATTGGCGGGACGTCGAACTGGGATTGGGGGGACATCGAGGCGGGATTGGCGGGGCAGCTTGAGATTGG
>NW_010972849.1:7749-8815 GCF_000737465.1 Haliaeetus leucocephalus | reverse complement strand
GTTATGCATCAGATACTTACAGATTGCTCCTAGGCTACTTGGAGGTTCCCTACCAGTTACTTACAGGTTATGCGTTGGTTACTATGAGGTTATGTATAGGTTATGCATCGGTTTCTCATCAATTCCTCATACGTTAGTCGTAGGTTACTCATCGCTTACTTCTAGGTTGCTCCAGCTTTGCTGTGATACTAGCCGGCTCCGCCCCAACTTCCCCCCGGGCTCACTCCGACTTTCACCCCAGGTTTGCTACGCCTTTACTAACAGTTTACTATGACCGGGCTTGGATTTTTACCCCGGGTTTCTCCTGCCAGCTTTGCTCTGGTGTTAGTGTGGCCCTGCCACCACAGGCTCGCTACGCCTTTACCTCGGGTTTACTATAGGTTTACTGCTTTACTGCGGTTTTACTGGGAGTTTACTGCTTTACTATGGTTTTACTAGGAGTTTACTGCAGGTTCACTGCTTTGCTATGGGTTTACTGGGAGTTTAGTGCTTTGCTACAGATTTACTGCTTTACTAGGGGTTTTCTAGGAGTTTGCTGTTTTGCTATGGGTTTACTATGAGGTATTATGGGTTTATTATGGGTTTAGTAGGAGTTTGCTATGGGTTTACTACGGGTTTACTGCTTTAGTATGGGTTTAGTTAGAGTTAACTGAACGTTCTGCTTCACTACGGGTTTACTACTTTACTAGAGTTTACTATGGGTTTACTGCTTTACTATGGGTTTACTGTGGGTTTATTGTTTTGCTAGGGGTTTACCATGAGTGTATTACGGGCTTACTATGATTTTAGTAGGAATTTACTACAAGTGTTTTGCTCTCCTGTGGGTTTACTGCTTTACTCGGGGTTTAGGAGGAGTTTACTATGGGTTTAGTAGGAGTTTATGGGTTTACTGGGGGTTTGCTGCTTTACCATGGGTTTAGTAGGAGTTTACTCCAAGTGTTCTACTTTCCTATGGGTTTACTATGTGTTTAGTGCTCTAAGGGTTCACTTTGGCTTTACTACAGGTCTGCGATGGGGTTACTACAGGTCTGCTATGGGTTTACTATGGGCTTAGTAGGAGTTTACT
>NW_010972849.1:4547-5150 GCF_000737465.1 Haliaeetus leucocephalus | reverse complement strand
CCCAAGTTGTTTCCATGGGCACATGGGCCACCAGAAATGTCTCCTCCATGGGGACATGGGCCACCAACATCCCCTCCCCAAGTTCTTTCCATGGGGATGTGGGCCACCAGACTTGTCTCTTCCATGGGGAAATGGGCCACCAATGTCCCCTCCCCAAGTTCTTTCCATGGGGAAATGGGCCACCAGACATGTCTCCTCCATGGGGACACGGGCCACCAACGTCTCCTCCCCAGATTCTCTCTGTGGGGACATGGGCCACCAGAAATGTCTCCTCCGTGGGGACACGGGCCACCAGAGTTGTCCCCTCCATGGGGACACGGGCCACCAATGTCCCCTCCCCAGGTTCTTTCCATGGGGACACGGGCCACCAGAGTTGTCTCCTCCGTGGGGACACGGGCCACCAGAGTTGTCCCCTCCCCAGGTTCCCTCCATGGGGACGTGGACACGGAGGGGGGGGGGGGGCGGAGGGGACCCCACGTACCCGTCAGCAGCAGGAGGAGCAACGTGATGGGCAGCAGCTCCATGACCCTGAGGGGGACATGGAGGACGGTCGGGGCGGGACGCTGGTCTGGCCCCGCCCTCCTGCCTGGCCCCACCCTCCTG
>NW_010972849.1:0-733 GCF_000737465.1 Haliaeetus leucocephalus | reverse complement strand
CATGGTCCATCCGTGGTGGCCGTGGTCCATCCGTGGTGGCCATGATCCATCCCTGGTGGTCATTGTCCATCTGTGGTGGTCATGGCCCATCCGTGGTGGTCGTGGTCCAACCATGGTGGGCTTGGGCCATCCATGGTGGGCTTGGGCCATCCGTGGTGGCTGTGGGCCATCCGTGGTGGTCATGGTCCATCTGTGGTGGGGTCGGTCTGGTCACTGCAGGGTTAGTGGCACGTTCAGTCCATTTGTGGTGGCATCGGTTTGTCCATGGTGGGTTGGAGTGGTCATGGTGGGGGTCAGTCCAGCCATGATGGGATCAGCCCAACCATGGTGGAGTCCATGGTGGGGCCAGTCCATCTGTGGTGGGGCCAGTGTCTCCATGATGGCGTCAGCCCGGTCATGACGGTGGACCTGGAGTGTCTGTGGTGATGTCACTCCATCCATGGTGGAGTCCATGGTAGGGTCAACCCAACCATGATGATGTCAGCCCAGCCACGGTGGGGTAGGTCAGGCCATGGTGGGGTTCATTGGTTCCTGATTGGGTCAACCCAACCGTGATAGGGTCAACCCAACCGTGATGGCGTCAACCCAACCGTGATGGCGTCAACCCAACCGTGATGGGGTCAACCCAACAATGATGCTGTCAACCCAACCATGATGGCATCAACCCAACCGTGATGGCGTCAACCCAACCGTGATGGGGTCAACCCAACAATGATGCCGTCAACCCAACCGT
>NW_010972848.1:0-15498 GCF_000737465.1 Haliaeetus leucocephalus | reverse complement strand
CGGCGGAAGCCTGTGGGGCGAGGGCCCGGGCTGGGGCGGCCCCGGAGGGGGCTGGTGGGGGACAGCGGGGCCGTGCCTCTCAGCCCGTCCCCTGAAGGAGCCTCGGCGGCTGCCGGAGCCGCAGCGGGGATAGGCGGCGGGGGGGGCGGCAGTGGGGAGAGCCGGGCCGTGGCGGGTTTCGCCCTTCCCTCACCCCGCCTGTGCCAGCCCCTCTGAAGGACAAGGCCAGGTTCCTCCTGCCGAGCCCCTGCTCTTCGAAAATCTGCCGTCGTCTGGGCTGCCACCGGCTCGCCTCCCCGCCCGAGGCTGGCTCTGCGGCCAGCTGCCGGGCAGCCTGGCCCCAAACCGGCCGCGTCTGTGGGGGGGCGGCTGAAACCTGCACGGGATCAGCCTCGAGGGGCATTGGTACAGCATAAGTCGTTGATGTGGCTGTAGTTTGGATGTGGCACCCGTTCATCAACTGCGAATTGACGGTTTCGGTAGGATTGGATTTAGACTTCGATGTACGTGCTTTGTTGGGGGGAGGGGAGGTTTGCTCTTCGGGTCGGGTCTGAGCTATAGCTGGTACAATGCTGGCTTCAGTGTGTATCCCGGAAAGTGTGGAAGAGCTGCTGTGACACGTCCTGAATGAGGTATGCATACAGCGTGGTCCTTATTCAGGCACTCGGGTACCTCCATGAGTTCAGCACATCCGCTGTCACGTTTTCTCCTGTTCGTCAAGGGCTGGCTGGCCAGCCTGTGACTGGTGAGTCCCGTGGGGCTCTCCGGCTGTTTGGAGGCAGCTGCCGTTCCAGGCCTGCAGTCCGTGGCTGGACTTAAGAGCCCAAATGCCCATGGGTGGATTGAGGCGAGCCGTGGGGACCTGCTGCGGTCAGTGTTGCTCAGTCCCACGCCATCGGCAGCAGTGGGATTTCCCAGGGAGCTGTTCTGGTGTTCGGCTTCTACGCAGGGCCTCCTCCCTCTCTGCGCTCTCTCTCTCTCGTAGGCACAGCGTGCTGTGTTTCTTCTGTTGCAAATGGAGATGCTACGTATTAAAATCCGAGCCAAAAGAATAGCCAGCTGTCATCACCCGTCCCCACCTGGCCACACACTTCTGCTATTCACCTTTTGTAGGCTTTGGTGCTTGTCTGACAATATGAGAAGCCAGTTTGGTACACTAAAACAGTAAAAGTCCATCCAAAACCCCCGAGACTTCTTTTTTGCTGTTTAGCAAGATGATGTGGTCTAAGGCTGATGCAGGGGAAGGGATCAGAAATCATTCAGGAGTGGGAATGGAGTCTGTGAAACAGATGGCTAGGCCAAGCTGAGCTGCTTTCACTCACTGTAACTTGTGGCTTCACACTCTGCTATGTGAAAGCTTTGACTTGTGGCTTGAAGAGTTAGGAAGTCTCTGCATCAGGAAAAAACAATCTGAGCATTGTTTGGCAGATGCTTTAAAAGAACCGGTTCAGCAAGACCATCTTCCAGACAGAAAGGACAGGGCGTTTCTGCCTTTCCCTGGCTAAGGTAGTTTGGGTTTTTTATCTAGGATACTTGCATATATATATATGTGCTTTTTTTCTGAAGTGGGCATTTTGTTACTTTGGGTATGCAAGCTAATGATCGTTATGGAGTTCAGTGTGTGATTTCAGAAATTTAAGTAACTTCCCTTGTCAAGTTGAGATATCTAACCAAAATATGAATGCGTTCCTTTGGTGTGCTACAGAAACCGCTCCTTAGTGCAGTAGTATAGCATGTTGATGATCAACTACAGAGCCATAGATTTGATAGTTTTTTTTCAGTGTTTTTGAAGCTGGTAGGGGAAATGATCTGTTTCTGAATGCTAATATAAGGCAAAATAATCAGTGTGCAGTCTCGATTGAGGAGAAGAAGTACCAGCCCTTGTCCTTCATTGCTTTTTCCTTTTTTCTTTTTGATAAGAGGGAGAGGAGAGAAGGAAAAAAAATGCTAGTACTTGTGTTTCGTTCTGACAGCTTTCTTGAATTTTGTAAAATTAGTTTGTATCGGATGTCTGAGTGCACAGATTACTGATGGTGTGAGATACCTTGCCACATGCCAGACCAGCAGTGAGAGTGCAAGAAAGAATCTACGTGACTGGAAAGTGAAAACTTGTCTTGAATAAAGAAAAGGTTACTTAGTGGCCTTTATGTGAGAGATTAGTAGTTTAGCTATGGTTTCTAACTGTAAGGAATCTCAGACAGGTATGCAATGCTGAATGATCGATCTGTAGCCTAAGGCAATGTGCGTTTACTTAAAAGCACTACTCACTAGTTTCTTAGCCTCAACTTTTAACATACCTAATTAAAACTTCGAGAGCTTAACTAGTTCTTTGGTATTTTGGACTTAGGGTTTAATGCAACTTTATGAAGATTCATGTTGTCTTTTACCTGTACATGGAGGATGTTAAGAGCCTGGCATAATGTCTCTTCTGAAAGATAGTGCTGTCAGCATCAGTGTGCTGTCTAGTGCTGTGTATCAAAATCAGAAGTAGAAATCAAAAAGAAGAAACTTTTTAACATTATCCCCATATTGCCAAAGAAGGCTGGGGACAGAATTTAGCTTAAGTTGCTTGGTCTTCTGATCTTTTTTGTGTAAAAATAAACAAACCGTATCTTAGGAGACTGTTACCTTAAGAACAAAAATGAAATCTTACCATGTGGAATATCATATCGTGTCGTGTCATGGGTATCTTTGACCTTAGGACCTGTTGATCTAGTATGTTTAATGGTGTAAGGGGATCACTACATGGAGAAATAAATACAAGTCAAGTGTAGAAGGAAAACCTTTCTCCCTCTTAAGACAGGCAGGTGGTGAAGCCGTTGCCCAGCAAGGCTGTGCAGGCTCTGTCCTTGGAGGTTCCAGGACCTGCCTGGAGAGAGTCCTGAGCAGCCTGCTCTGATGTCAGAGCTGGCCCTTCTTGGGGCAGGGACTTGGACTGGAGACCTCCCCAGGGCCCTTCCCTCCTGAGTGACTGCAGTGCTGTGGTTAAAAGTGTGATGCTTTTCTGGTTTTAGGGGCATTTGATAACTGCCTTTTCCTGTCTTCCTCGCCGCAGCTTACTTGTGGTAATCTTAGTCTGTTTCTTTGGGCTATCTCAGTTCCTTGCCATTGGTCGTCTTGTCTTTCTGTGGTTTTTGGTTCTCCAGCCTGCTGTTTTGTCCTGTTTGCCAGCTAACATTTCCCTCCAGCTGCTCCCCCACTTCTCATCGGGCTTTCTCTACTTCACTCGCCCCTGTTTCCCCAGCCCTTGGTTCTCTGCCTTTTGCTTGGCTGCCCTCCTTCCCTCCACTGGTTTTTCTACCCCTCCGTGCCCAGCTCGGTGCCTGGCCTTTGGCCATGCTCCAGTCCCAATAGACGGCTTCTTCCTCTGCTCTGCTTGGGCTAGCAGAGAAGTGGTTCTTCTCCCGTACTAGAGACACAGCTCTTTGCTCTCCGCTGCTGCGTTGCTCGTCTCCTGACAAGCTGCTCAAGAGCGCTCGCAGCCTTTGTTCGCCCACAGGAGTTTATAGCATGACTGAATTTGGGTGGACGTTTCTCCTAGCAGAAGGCACGCCTTTAACAGAGGTTTCTGTCCTCCTCTACATTGTGAAATCGGTTTCAGAATTGGCGAAACTTCATGCTTGCAAGTGGAATGGTGCCATATGTGTTTGTGAATGTATATGTTTAAGTACGAGAAGGCTTTTTTTTTTTTTTTTAATCTGTTTCCTGGAAAGTTTCAGTGAAGTGACCACCCTGTTTTCAAACAAGTTAGCAGGAAGAAGGTGTTCTGAGTTGTTAACAAAGTAAAATGTGAGATGCAGACAATTGAAATAGATGAGCTTTTGTCATGACAAGTGGCAGTGGACCTTAATTTATAGCTTCATGGGGGAGCTGGGTGGGGTTTACTGTTTTGTACTTTCAGTGCTGTGTTCTGTGTGGAAGAAATAAAAGCAGTAAATTGCAGTTCAGTGCTTTGTGGATAGTAGGGACTTAAATGTACTGCTACTAGTGCACCTAGGAACGGAATGAGGAGGAGGAATGGTTTTACGTGCAAAGCAGTGAAAATGTAATATATGGTGATGGAGCTTGGAGACCAAAAGTTAGTTACTGTATGCTTGAATGCTTTAGTAGTCATTTTTATTCCTCTTCTTCCTTTAGAATCTTCTCCCCATTTACCGGCACCAAAGGATGTGATGGTTTATTCCTATAACTTTCGTAGTTCACTGAGATGGTCTCCTGTTAAAGTGGATAGAGGCTTGGTGTTATATACAGTCCATTTTAAAACGTAAGTAAATAGATCTAAAACCAACCAAACTAATTTTCTTCTAATCCAGTAACACAGTTGGTTAAGAAAAAAACAAAACACCTAAAAATTAATAAGCAAATGAAAGAATGAGTTGTCTATTACAGATGCTTTTATATATATCTGAAAGCAGTTTCTGAAGACTGACAGTCTTTCAGCCTGTGATATTTCTACTACACTGAGCAAAGATTGAAGACCTGAAAAGCACCCAGAAAGGTTGCATAGTTTCCTGAATAATTTTAGCCTTACCGAATTCTCCCTCACTAATTTTAATTTCTCCCCAGATACTGAGGAGATGCAGGTGCTGAAAGGGCTGTGGAGTTAAACCCACATGAAAGTGGTAGTTTTGTAACATACTCTGTTGTTACAAAAATTGTCTAGGTGGGAGGGATTGTATTTTAGCTGGTTGCACTGTTCTGCTGATGCTATATTTGTCCTTTGTTTTGCATTGCAGAGGTGCCTTTAACCAGTGGGATGAGATGAACTGCACCCGTATCACCCAGACTGAATGCAGTTTCCCCTGGTCACTTAAGGAGCGGCGCTGGACTGTTGTTTTGCGTGTGAGGGCTGAGCTAGGGCAAGTTACTTCTGACTGGGTGGAAACAGATCCATTTGTGGCAGAGAGAAACAGTAAGTGCTATTTATGATTTCAGTATGTCTCTCTCAAAGGAGATTTCTTTGAAAAAAATGTTTGTTGTCCGTTCTAGGCTTTTTTGACTCTATTATGTACAAAAGCCAAGTGAGAGAATTGTAGGTGTTAGTTAACAAAGACTACAATGTCTCTGTGTGTCACTAGGGATTTGATACTACTTAGTTCCTCTGTAGTAGGGTTAGCAGTGCGCCCTTTCAACAGGTATCGAAAGAGGAACAGAGGAGTTTCCTTGGGTGGTTAAGTCTTATAAAAACTACGACATATATTATGTTAGAGAGTTTTCCATTTTCTTGTTTCCCCACTTAGCACTGCCGCATGCACACATACACCCCCCCTTGATTTGTGGTAGTCTGAGTACAAACTACCTGTTTCTGTTGAACAGATCCCTTTTCTCATAAATATAAACTGTCCTGACTGCATTGTAGAAGGGTCAAGGCACACTTTAAATCCTGTTAAAGGTCAGCAATGTGCTTGTTCACACATTTATAAGATCTGCTCTTTGCCTTGCTGTGATTGGTTTCAGGATTAGAAGAAAGTAGATGTTGAGTTTAAAAATACCTCTAAAACGATAACGAAGCAGAGGAATGGATATATTGACTCTTTAGTTCAAGATCTCCCATACCTTGTGAGGAGCAGTGGTGGTCCATGCTGCAAAGAGTATGATACTTTCCCTGGTGACTTCAGTTCTGAATCTTGGATTTTCTCTAGTGGTAAAGAGTGTGGGGATGAGGAACTACCCAAATCCCTAGCTGAAGATTACAAGTGATGTATCCATTGTTTGTGATGCAGGATTGTTTGGGAGTGGGATCCTTTGGGGGTTAGGAAAGCGCTTGGCTAATGGGAATACAAGACAAAGGAGAGGCTTGGTGTGGGAGAGAGAGGTTTGTGTGTCTGTTTCTTGGGGGAGAAAGAGGAACATTATGTGATCATTCTTGTGTGACTGCCCTCAAGATCAGTTCCTAGACAGCAAGACCATGGGCTACTCAGTCAGGCTGTTCTCTTCCTTTAATGTTTGGGTCTGTCCCACTTGAGAGGGGAGCTTCGGGAATTTGCGAGGACACACAACAAGGTGTTTGCAGTTGTACAGCAACAGGAAGTAGAAAGAAACTGAAATTTCTCTATCAATATAAAGATCATGGGGGCCAGTCTTCTCTAAAGTAACAGTGGACAGAATAGGTCCTGCTGGAATTTTTGAGGTACAATAAGCAATGATTGCATGCAAGGATTGATTTTTACTAATTACCCCACTTCAGTATGCAAGCAGCTGTTAACTACTCTAATGTTTGCATGACTGCGTTTTTTGAGATCCTGGAGTGTTTTACAAATGCTGATAAAGTTAACTGGTGAAAGAAGTCAAGATACAAAGGATAAATGACTAATGACCATATATGATCTGTGATCACACAACTCTCTTGTATTAGGACTGACAGTACTTTATATAATATTTTTCATGACACAAAAGGAAGTCATCATCTTTACCCTATAGGGCAGATGGAGACATCAAAGCAAGAGGAGGAAACTAGTTATTCCTCTTCCAATCTATTGACCCAAACTGTGTTTTTTAGAGAACATGGAATATGTGGCAGGCTATTTGAAGGAAAAAAAAATAAAAAAATTGTATCACCATTAACTGCAGATAAATGCAGATACATTCTAGTGAATATTTACTGAATTTCCAGGGAAAGTTAACAGGAAACTTTCTTTTTTAATTACCGAGTTTCACTTATGCTTTCAAGTCTTTTCCCTTAGATTCATAATGAAGTAGATATCTTAAATGCAGTAAGTAGATGGGAAAATGTTGTATTCATTTTCTTGAGAAAAAGCTGTCAATATTTAGCATGTTTGCTGAGAGTATCTAAGTAAAGCTGAAGACAGTATGATGAGCTGTTCTGCATCCCAGAGGTTCACTGCTCTTTCTGTGTTTATTTTCAGCTACTATAGGGCCCCCTAAAGTGAACAGCGTGACTGAAAGCTCTGACTCGCTTCTCATTAGTGTCACACCCCCTTTTGGATCCGAAGCAGGTGATTTTCTTCAGTATCATGTGTCCTACTGGGAGAACACAACAAGTACTACTAAAAAAGTAAGAATTCTCTCTAATTTATTTTGTTCATAATGCCTTTCTGACTAATAGATATAAGTCGGTGTCTCTTGGCAGAACGGCAGAAGTGGAGGAAGAAAACTAATGTAATTTTTTTTCTCTAGCAGTGAAGGTCACTATTTGGTGTCTTGAAAAAAGTTAATTTAGTCTTGGCACAAGTATTGCATGTATTACGAAACTTTCAAAAACATCTTTTTTTCCTTCATATGAAACGAAGGTTAAATCACATTGCAGATCAAGGGAGAGAATCCACAAAGTGTCAAAGGTGGCTTTAAAATGACATTTAGATTCCAAAGTTTGCTTAGGCAATTTTGAAAACTCTGAAATATCCTTCCTCCTTTCCTGTGCTGGGCTTGTCTGTGCTGGCAGC
This sequence comes from Haliaeetus leucocephalus, assembly GCF_000737465.1. Taxonomy (NCBI): domain Eukaryota; kingdom Metazoa; phylum Chordata; class Aves; order Accipitriformes; family Accipitridae; genus Haliaeetus; species Haliaeetus leucocephalus. Next base: position 8,095 of record NW_010972848.1, on the reverse strand, counting down.
TTCAGTAACAGGCTGCTTTGGCCTGATGTCGCCTGTTCCTAGGGCAGAGAAAGGCAGAGTTATTAGAAACATGCTGGACACAGCTGGGATAAGCTGTCCCTGTTCGTACTGAGACTTAGAGGTGTTGGTCACATGCGCTTGTGCTGCTATCTGGGGCCCTGGTAATTATGTTCTGGACAGGCCAGCATTGTAGGGAGGGATTAAATCACATTTAAAAAAAAAAAAAAAAAAGAGGAAGAAGATTCAAAAGAACGTCATTCTAAAGTCAAATGTTTAAAAATCAGAAGCAGAAAAAATATATTTAAAAAACCCTTTTGTTTCAAAGACCTTGCTAAATCTGAAACGCCTCCACTTCCTTCCTCTCTTGCACCAATGTGTATTTTTCTGACATATGTAAAATACCTTCTTGTTTGAGATTCAGGCAAGAAGTCACTCTTGTATGCTTCTGTAGGCTTCACTGAGGCCCTTATCCTAGCGCCTTACAGGTTAAAAATTCCCAGAAGACTATGGTGGCCGTGTGGAGACTGTGGAGGTTTTGCACTGCCCATCAGCTGTTTTCCTCTTCAGTAGAAGGAACTGAGATGGTGGAAGCTCTTCACTGAACCACACTTCTGTCAGCTTCCTCTGATGGTGGAGACACTTCCCATGGCTTGTTTTTCCCTCCCCCTTCCTGTATTGTGCTCACTGTCACAGTGAGCTGCGTCAAAGCCTCCAGCAGCATATTGTGGATAAAATGAGACCTTGCATCAGTTTTCATGCCTCTGCTGTTCGTGCCCTTACAGATGGTTTTAAATGGTGTAGGTTTAATTTCATTTAAAAATAATGAGATTTGAAATGCATTCAAGTAGGAAAGTTGAAATATATTTCACTGTTTCTCTTGTTTGGGAAGGCTGAATTATGAAGAATAAAATCTGTGCTTTTTGAATGAGAAACGTAAATATGGGGAGGGGATTTGTGTTGAAGACAGGTCTGGTTTTTACAGTAACTTTTTTTTTGTGTCTTTTAAACAGGTGATAAAGACAAGCAGTACACTATTCAAAATCAAAAGTCTAAAGGAATGGACACTTTATTGTTTTGAAATTCAAGTAGAATTGATGACACATTCAGATCTCCATTTATTTGGACTGCAAAGCATCCCAGAGTGTTACAGAACTAAAATTAGCGGTATAAACCTGACTTTTGTTATCTTTTGTATATAATGGGATGAGCGTAATACACGAGTCTTAAATCGTGTAACTGGTCACTTACATACGTGTATCTGTCAGGAGTGCTAAGAGCATCACTTATAGTAGTTCACAATTGTCATTAATGGCAAAATAATAAGGAATTTTTCAGTCAGTAATTGAGGGCCTGTGTTGTACTTTTTCCCCTCATCCTTTCCTTCATAAATACAGCTATGGGTATTACTTTCTAGAAGTATGCAAAGAAAGAACATACAAATACTTGGTCTTTAGAGGAAGTCATTGATGAAGGAGGTGGTGTTACTCTTGCAAATCTCCCTCAGCCACTGCCTCCTGCAGGACAGGAACATCCCTTTCCTCTTCGACCTGCTTCCTTCTCTGCATTTTGAGCTGCGTGGTTTTGTATGAGATAAGAGAGAGGGTGAGGGGAAGAGAAAGCATGTGCAAGATAGTGGACTTTGTCCCTCTCTTGAATCTCTCCGTGTGACCACCAACACACAGGCACAACCGATCTTTAGCATGCTACACTGGAAGACATGTAGATGAAACCTGCTTACGCAGTTTCTGAAGCGCCAGAGGAGCTGACCTCCTGGGGTAGTAGTGACCGAGTATTTGATCGCAAGCCCCTGAGCTGTGATGTTGGAGTCTATGATGCTCCTTTGCTGGAGAAGTGCATGTTCTGAAAGAGAAGCCCCTGGCATTAATGGCCCTTGCTGGCAACTTCAGGGTGGAAGCACAGATTGCATTCCCCGCCTGCCCCCTGCCTGCCAGCAGGGATTCCTCCAGCTCTGCATTTGCCCTGCTAGTGTGTCAAGTAGCTTGGCTTAGGCTGCGTGATTAAGGGACAGGAGCTCATGGGAGTTGGTGACTTCCACAAGGAATCACAAAACAAGCTACTTCTGAACACAGGTGTTTCAAGTGCATCTATAGTAGGGTTGTGATCCTAGCCTTGGAAATTATACTTTGATTACCAAGTATAGTAAATTTCAGCTTACTGTATACTTTTACATTTGATGATGTATAAATATGAACCTGTCATATGTATATGGTTTTTGTTTTTTTTCTTTTTCAGAGGCAACCAGAGCTGGATATATTATACTAATATTTGTGTTGGTGTTACTTTTTGTAAATCTGGTAGCAGTTGGTTTGTTTCTTCTGTGGAGACACCACAAAACAATTAAATATTGGTCTCGGCCACCTTTAGAAATCCCATCACACTTTGAAGAGGTATGTATAGGCATTTTATATTTCTCCCCCTTGCCCCCTCCCCCTGTAAAAGACAGTGATGATCTTGGAGTGACTATGAACAAAGCTAGTTGTTGCATAACAGAAATAGATATAAAAAATTGTTGACTTAGTGTAAACTGTTACTTTTCTCATATGGGATCTCCCACTTTATTCCTCTTTTACTCAACTGAATTATTTTTTTCTCTGCCTTAAGATACAAATGTTACAAAATCTGAGTAAGATTTTTTTGTTCCTTGACTACCCTTTGTCCACCCATTACTTTGCTTATCTAAGTCACCAGGCCTGAAACAGTTGCTCACTTTAAGCAAAAAGCTTTTGTGTGCTGCAGGACATGTACTTGGGACCTAGGTCTCTGATTAGATCAAATACGGAAAAGCGAACACTGATAGTTTTAAGAGCAAGGACTGACATGAAGACTAAGGGCTACCTAGGGGAATGCTCTTGGGCTTTTTCTTTTTTTTGCTGTAGGTTTAGCAATACTCGGATGAAAAAGTCATCCTGGGACTTTTTTCTCCTTGTAGCTCACACATTTCTGTACTAAACGATATTGTTTCAGTCCTGTTCATCTTCCTCTTTTTAGTATTGAAACAGGAAGTAGTCTTTACGTGAAGTTCTTGATTTAAAAATTCTTGTTCAGCATGCATTTTGTATTTTTAAAAGCTTGTATTTGTTTGCAGTTCTTTGAGGTGTATTTCTTTGTATATACCTGCATGTCAGAGTAGTCCATTTCACTATGGTAGTTCTGTGATTGTGGAGCTGGTTTTCCAGATTTTTATAGACGTATGGGTGAAGGAACCCAGACTTTCTGCAGAGCCCCTAGTAAATAATTTTCTCTCTTCATGCTACCTCAGCTACCGTTTCATGGGGGCTCAGTGGAGACAGCTGTATCACATATCAAGAGAAGTGTATCTCATGTAGGAGAAAAAAAATCCTTGTACAGTATACTAAAATAGTGCAGCATTCCATGCAAAGGACTTGCAAGAATAGGGTCTGTCATCGTGTTCTGGAGTAATTGTATTAATCTGGAAAATATGCAGCAAAAGTAGATACTCTTGAACAATAGTGAGCCTGGTTTTGGGCAAAACACTGATAAGAAATGAAGGAAAATCAGTATATATGCAGAATTTTGAAAATGTGTATTTCTAACAGGGATCAACCAGCCTGAGGCTTCTCCTCTGTAAAACACTTCCCATGAGTACAGAGTACCAATTATTTTAAAAATCTTCTACATTTTCAGAAAAATTACGTTTCCTTCTTTTACAGAAAGATCTCAGCTTTCAAAGTCTTGAGTTGTAGGGAACAGTTCTACCGCAGAAATGCCTTCACAGAGCAAAGTCAAACTGAGGTTCATTTATGTCTTGACTCTGCTAAAGTGGATGTATTTGAGGTTCCCATATGAAACGTTTGGTTTTAATACACCTGAAAAAATAATCCTGTTGCCCATTAGCCTTGCTATGATTACAGAGAAAGTGGTGCCTTAATTGAAACTAAGGTTCATTTTGTCCCACAACAGACATGACTTGAGCTGTGGTCCCATCTCAGCCAGATTATGACACCTCCTACAGTACAGAACAAGCTTTTGAGTAAAATGACAAGCTATGTTTTAACAATGTGAAGGTGTCTGTGTTCCGGACATTTTTTTTTTTTAAATTTTTTTAATCAGGATAAAAATGTTCAATGGCAGATTTTATTTTTTGGTTCAGTACATGAAGTGATGGATGGCTCCAATCCTCTGTGAAATACAAGATCAGCTTAGTGATAAGGAGAGTATATGGAGGTGGCAGGAGGAACAGAAAGCATTTTCTCTGGCCTACATTTTATGCATTCATTGTAAAGCTGATGACTTAATTTTGGAGGAAAGGGGAGCAGAGGGGAAGTCAAAGCAAAAAGTAACTACAAGAGAAGGATGCCACTAGAGTTTTCTGGTAATGGTAAAAGATGCAGATCCGAGTTGCCTAACACTGATTAAACCAGAATCTTAGATATTGTTTGTGCCATCAGTGCTTTAGGCAAGCTGTCAGTTGCTAGATTCCTGCAGTTGGAGAATATGTCCCCAGCAGTGTAATAAAGAAGTGTTTTCTTCTGTGGTTTGTTCTTAACTAGTAGGAATTTGCTTGAACGGACATGAAAAGAATATTGGCCAAAATTTATTTAAAAAAAACAGGAAATGCAGATGGCTTTAACTCACTTAAATGGATGTTTGCATGATTGATATTCCTGCCCCTCCCCCTGGAAATAAGGTGGGAAACTTTTTCCTTAAAACTAACTTTTTCCTTGTTTGATGTAATTTCAAGGAAATCCAGAATAGAATATATATTTAGCAGCTCTCACTGTGAATTCTAGACTGAAGCAACTTGCCTATAGGTGGTGGTACCTGCTCTGCTGCTGTAATTTCTAATACATCTGTTCTGTGGATAGATATCTAAACTGTTGTTTATGCCTTTTTCCAGTATTTGAAGGACCCTAGCATGCCTGTTTTAGAGGTGTTGGACAACTATGCTGAGGACGATCCCCATGATTCCTTATCTGTTGTATTTTGTGGAGAAGGAAGCCAAGCCTGTGGCCGCAGTTTGGATGGTCAAGCTCATTCACACAGCATCTCCAGTGACAGTGAAGTAACTTAAATGGCACCCTAGTGAGAGTGCCTGTACCAAGTCCTTGCAGAGGCTCCTGCCCATGAGCTCCTCCCCTGTGGCTGCTGGCAGGACAGATGAGCTCTGGGCAAAATGCAGCCACTGACAATCCTAAGCAAGATGTTGCTTCCTGGGAATAGTGTGGACCCTGAGCCTTTGTTTAAATGGCTTCTGCTGTGCTACAACAGCAACTGTATTCTGCCAAAGAGACTTAAAAGGTGGAACGTGAAAGGGAAATGAACACTAAATTTTGCCTGAAGAAAGACAGATGGTTATAAAATGGTTATATTAACATCATCGTATTTCCCACCCCAAATTGAAATAAAGCTTTGAGAAATAATAGCACTTTACGGTAGGAAGTAGTACAACCTGGAATTTTTCAGTAAGTGAATAATTGCACCATGAATTACTTTTATAGTGGCTTTTATTTTGTTGCCTTATTTGTGAAGTCCATGTTAGCACTCAACATCTATTATATCCACCCCAGTATGTTTTTCTGAATTGTTTTAAGTGTGTGTGGTTTTCTATGGCAGCTTCTTCCCTCTGGATAAAAATGGCAGCCTAAAGAGAAATTTGATAGTACTTCACCCTCCTCAGCATGAACCTGTGCAAAGAACTGCTCCAAGAAAGGCCTCCTGATATCTGCCTCCTAACGTGTTTGTGAGAAGCATTAATCTTCTGCTCCTGCAGTGAGACAATCATTCGTCACAGCAAAACAAACTTTAAAATAATTTTGCTCAGAATTTATATAACATGTATCAGTAATTATTAGACACTAAAATCTCTTGTTGACTATCAGATTAGTCCTGCAAATGAAAAGTTGACTGAGGGTTGTGTTTTGAGTGGGTCTTTTAAAGCAGAAGCAGAAGACTACAAGTTAAGCCTCACATCACAATCCTGTGGGGTCTGGAAGGTGTCTAATAAAGCACAAAGAACAAACAAACCACTTCTGTACTAAAATGATTGTTTTTATTTGACTTTTTTCCTGGGTTTGATACAAGTTGTTTAAAAAAAAAAAAAGAAATATGCTTGTTTATTTGCAAATGACTTGTTCAGGTTACTTAGGTCTGTTAATGACCCTGGTCACTGACAGAGCTGTGTGTTATCTGAGGTAATGCTGTTCCACCCCTTCCAGGAATACACCAGACTAGCATGAAAAATCAGTAACATTTTTTTCCAAAAGCTTCATGAGTTTGTTTCCTTGTAAACTAATCTCATCACTTGTGATTAGGCAACATGCCAAGACAACATAGTTATCTATCTGAAGACTTAGTCATACTTCAAGTCTGGTAAGAATTTTCAAGTCAGCCACAAGCTGCATAATACCTGCGTTTAAGTTCATCCATGTTCTTTTTATGTACTGTGCTGTAAACAAATGAACCACTACAGGCTCACAAAAGGAACAACCTAAATGCATGACAGAGGACATAAAGAAGGCAGCAGTTAAAAACATACTCTGTGAATAGTCAGCAATACAGCATACAACTTCCTGAATAAGCTCTACACTAGACTTCTGTTAGGGATAGTTGTTACTAAATATTTTTAGTTACACAAATAGGCCAAAGTTAAAAACCTTTTGTTAGGAGTAACTCGAGGGTTATCTTTGCAACTACCAACTGTAGCAGGCCAAGGCATTGCCTGAAATGAGCCATCCTTGTCCACCTTGGCCTGCACTGGAACTACCTGTGGTGTAAAAGTGGACCTCAGGCTACCTTGAATGAAGGCTGCATGGTTCTTTTTTACCACACCTGTTATCAGCTTAGGCTACTGAAAGAGACACATGCTCGAAGCTGTCTCTTTTCTCCTCTTACCAGCTGTGTAGAGAGCATGACTGTTCCAGTTCTCTAAAACCAGACGGGACAGTCAAGAAGTACTTACAAGAAAGCAAACTTCTAGTAGAAAATGCAGGGAACCTCAGAAAGAGCTCTTGCCCTGCTCTTAAGAAAACTCTTTTAGCCAGGAACTTAGATTAAAGCGCTCTTAAAGAGTTCTTCCAGAGTCAAACACTTAGCTTGTGCTGTTCAACTGTCAGGTGCAAGATACTGTAAATGGGATTAGTTACAGGCCACACGTTTCTCACTTAGTAAAAAAGCCAGCAAACATTCCAAAGCTCCTAAGCAAGAAGCCACCACACCTGAAAACACAAGCCTTGGTTAAAGGTCAGTACTACTTGAGCTATTGAGTACTACTGTACAATTAATTACCTTGTGAAGTTCACTATTTTGAGAATGTAAGATAAAGTTTATTGCAGTTTTTCTGAAGTTACGACCAAACAGACAACTTACTTATGTACAAAGCTATGATTAACACCAGTGAATATATCGTAACTCACTGCAGGATGGTAAAATCGGGATGAAGTTAGTCTAGCCAGTAGCACAATTTCAGCTGCAGTATTTGCTTCATATTCTGTCCACTGGAGAGATTCCCACAAGGGAGCAATTAGATGACTAACAGTATACAGTAACCATGCACAGAAGTTACATTCTGCAGTTTAATACCATTTGGTCAGCAATCTTGATACAGAGAAAGTTATAAAAGCTTGTAGACACAACGTAGATTCAAATGCTTTAAAAACCACATAGAACTCATAAGATAAGGAAGTCACCAACAGCAAAATGAATATACCAGATCAGTCCAAAGCTGTACAACATCATTGTTCTCCCCTTCTGTATACTCCAGCTAGAAGAAACAGGATCTCAATAATAGAAGCATTCAATAAAGTGCCCATGAAACTTAGGAGATAAATACATCTTAACTGGGGCAAATGGCAGTCCTAAAACAGGCAATTATTCCAAGGTAAGATTGTGAGCAATAAATACATCTGCTATATCCCCACTTGAAATGCTTGCCTTTTAAATAGAAAAGGTAATAGGTAACAGGGTAACTGTTCATTTATCAGCAAAAAGCTTCCCCTGAAGAAAATTATGCTAGCCTAATTTTAGAGATGTTAGACTGACTCTCATTTAGTCTTTATATTCCTTAAGTATAACTGGCATTGGTTTGTCTATTTTTTTGAAATTCTAATATCAGTAA
>NW_010972847.1:11157-11455 GCF_000737465.1 Haliaeetus leucocephalus | reverse complement strand
TCACATCTGAAAAATATGGGTGATTTACAACTTTCATTACTTTTAATAGAAAGACCAAAACATTTGCATTTTAATTATCCTTCTTTATACACTGCAAATCTTATCAATTCTCTTCTGCATATAAATTCTGCAGAACGACTGCCTTAATAACCTCAAAAAAAGTCAATAGAAAAAACCACAAGGGAGACCTCTCCTAACAATTGTCTTCACATCACCCTTAACTGTCAAGTTTTTGACCAGCAGAAAAAAGGAAAAAAAAAAAAAAAAAAAAAGCAAAAAGCTTCTTCAGAACTGGGGG
>NW_010972847.1:10554-10825 GCF_000737465.1 Haliaeetus leucocephalus | reverse complement strand
AGTCTTAAAAATACCTATGATGGTAGTTTTTATATTTGCAGCATACTCAATGGAATCAACATAAATAGCTGTTTTACGCTTTAGGTTTTCAAGTAACTTTCCTGAAAATGAACTGTGAATGTGAGGGCAGGAAAGGACTCTGGATCTATGAGAAGAATGAAAGGAAAGGTAAAGGGAACAGACTTTAATAAAGGAATAATCCAGATCAACAATTAGTTTACTGGTTAAAAAAGGCTTTTTAGGGCTCTTTTTCATGAAGTTGATTGAGACA
>NW_010972847.1:5767-6135 GCF_000737465.1 Haliaeetus leucocephalus | reverse complement strand
TCATACGCACTGTTGGGAAAGAAATGTGTCAGTGTCTTGTATATCAACATCACTTCAGCCCAGCTTTTCCTGCTGCTTTCCTCCTTGGGATTTACTGGCTGAGCAAGAGAACAAGCTCTAAAAAACTTGTATCACAGGTGGTGTATTTTAAAACCTTTTTGCAGATTTCTGGGTGATGGAGGAAAAATCTGGATTTAAGAATATATCTGTGTATGTTTTGATCATCACTATGAAGAAATTAAGAGAAAAAATAAACCAACAAAAGAATAAAAATTAGGGAAGAGCTCAAATGCAAATATTGATCAAGACACACACTTAAGCATGCCTAGTCTGGTGTAGGTGAAATATTTGCCCAGATGTAAACACAA
>NW_010972847.1:4095-5660 GCF_000737465.1 Haliaeetus leucocephalus | reverse complement strand
TATGTTTGTCTATAGTTAAGAGAATGAAGATGGACAGATGGTCTTCTCAGGGTCTGAGCTGTTTTAATCTGGCACTGCAACATCCCACCACAGCAATAAAACCCGAGCGTACCCCATAAACCCACAGAGCTTTTCGTGTCTGAGGCTGACCACCACCCAAGGGAAATGTCCCATCCAGTTTTCTTTGCTCTGTTTCCCTGTTGTGAGAGGTGCACAGTGCACTTCCCTCTGAGTTTTGTTTTCAGGGAAATGCAGTCTGGTTTGCATGGTGAGATGTGCTGGGGACCACATTTGCTCGTGAGCAGAGCATCAGTTTTCCTGCTGTCTATGCCACTTCAGCCTGGCTGAAATGCTATAGTAGCACTTCCATTCCTCCTAAGACTATTTCATAGACACTTAAAGAGAAGATAATTTTTGTATAACATCGGCCTATATTAATTACTCCTGAATACCTCTGCAGGGAGAGTTCTACCCAGAAAACAGAGCGTTGTACACCCACATAACCAAGACCCTCCTCTTGTGGATGAAGAGTGTCTACTTGTAAAACTGTGCAGAACAGCTATAGCAATTCAGATTCACATCCTATCTTAACATTTAACTAAAGACAAGTCATTCCATATGTTTTCTCATATGTTTTCTTGTATAAAACATTAGTTGTAACATGGTTTATACTTTCTGAATAGACAGCTAATGTAAAATTATCTCTGTAATAATACTGCTGAAAACAGTATTCCAAATTTATTGGTTCCCTATGATTTTAGTTGACAGTGAAACTCAGTTTAAAACCTGGCTGTTTTGCATCTCTAGGGTATTGTACAGAACAAATTCACTTTTTAAAAATAATGATCTAGTCAGACTGAGAAAATATAAGACCAGGCTCTGAGCTAGTATAAATCATGGTAGATATATGGAAATTGAACTCTGCTGATTTACATCAGCTAATGGGTCTGACCTAGGATTTATATAATTACATAAATCTCTTTATGGTGGACTCATATTCATATTCTAGACATTCACCAAGTACTGTATCAACTCAAAGAAAAATTAAGAGTTTGACAGCCTCACAGAGACTTTCTAAGATGTTCCTACATCTTTAAAATCATCTCACCTCTTCTACAAAATCTACCCATAAATACCCATTCAACCTGTAACTGAGCTGGCTGTGCTTAAGAAAAAAACCAATCATCAAATGGCTCCTTACTGCAGACAAAAATAAGACAACAATGATCAGTCCTATAGCAGCAGACTTGTCTAGACTAAGCAAAATTACCTGGACGCAAAACAGTAAATAATTTCAGTTATGAACCTCCTGTTGTATCCTGTTTCTTAATCCCACTATGCACATATAGTCACAAATGAATCTGTGTTCATGCCAGTAGCTTTATTTACTCTTCAGTATGATCTAAGAATAATACATTGAGAACATCAAGGATTTAAAAATAGAGGAAAATATAATTCTTGCTCCAACCAAAGTGTGTGGATTGTCCAGCTCATGGTTCACAAACGAGTTTCACCATGTCTAGTGCACACAGGCGACTCATGGGGGGTTACAAAAGTGACCCAGC
>NW_010972847.1:3560-4032 GCF_000737465.1 Haliaeetus leucocephalus | reverse complement strand
TAGCTGCACCAAAGAACCAAAACCTGAACTGAGCCTTGAAATCCCTTAACAAATAGTATGCCCTGAGTCTCAATCCAACCACTATTCAGTTGCTGAGGAAGCAAGGTAAAAAAACGCCAACACCTGGAGGATTTCAGCTTCAGTTTCAAATGACAACCTTGTGTATTCAAACAATCACAGACCAACAAAGGAAAGATAAGGGGAAACTCCACTCAGATATACATAATCCATTTAGGCATATATCATAATCCACTCAGGCATATATCATAATCCACTCAGACATAGTCATACACACCATTCCACAAGTCAGGGGATAAAAACTCTAAGATTCAGGTTGGAAATGGGGGAGTCACTTCTCCAACTATACAGTTGGCTTGTGAAGGAAACCCTTCCCACCCTTGATGGGGATGCAGGTTGAGGTAGCTTCCCTGGCATTGAGAGCCCTTACCTGGAGGGGTAAGTGAATATTGTT
>NW_010972847.1:3123-3409 GCF_000737465.1 Haliaeetus leucocephalus | reverse complement strand
AAGTGAAGTTCAAGTCATTTGCTTGAACCTTGCGGTCAAGTCCTTGTCTGTCACACAAAGCAACTAGTATTTTATCATTTAGAGCACTTGCTGACACAAACCCAGGCCTTTTAAAGGAGGTGGTAGGTTCATCATGGTTAAAAAGAGTCTGTACTCTGAGCATCTGGTGGACAGAAACAATTTTTTATGAGCTACCAGTTCCCGGCCACTGGTGCAACAGTTATATATTCCCTTTGCCCATGTTCCTAACTGACTTATTCCCCCCCCCTTTTTTTTTAATCTGAAA
>NW_010972847.1:2887-3113 GCF_000737465.1 Haliaeetus leucocephalus | reverse complement strand
ATATTTACGTGTGCTCCTGATTTGAGGGGAAGACTCCCAACCCTTTTCAGTAACAGTCTGAGGTACCTGCTAGACAGCACAAATAAAGAAAATTACATGAGCTGGAATAGGAAGGAGGATGTGGACATGCCTTTGCCTAAGGGGACAAGAACATGGCAGCATCCACCACTCATTAGCTATCCCTACAGCTGGGCCATAGCTGTGCTGCTGGTGATCTTTTGTTAAT
>NW_010972847.1:569-2877 GCF_000737465.1 Haliaeetus leucocephalus | reverse complement strand
ATCCATTATACCACTCTTCTTTCAGATATGATGAACCGCTGCGTTTCTTCAGCTCATCAGTCTGGGCTCGAGTATCAGACACCGCACAGACTTAGGAACACAGAGTTTTACTGAGTCCTGAGTCGATTATAATTCACCTTCCAAAGAAAAGTGGTGTTTTCTCAAAAAAATATACCTGTGCTCAGCAGTCCTTTATTTTCAGACTAACCAGCAGCAGAATAGTTGTTCTTGGCTTTCCCTCCACCTATGATATAGATGCTGTTTTTTCTTCAAATGCATTTAATGATCCCATGCTAAGTATGAAGAAATATAAACAGTAAGGAAAGGTAGGTGGGTTTTATTCTGTAGTTAAAAGATGCTCACCCTTTAAAAGTGAATTTGGTAGAAGTTATCTGTGTAATAAAGTGAATTTATTGAGCAGAAAATAGGATTCTTACACAGTAAATCATTTCATGTATTTCAACATTTTTTTCTCATCTGCATTGAGTTAAGCTATTCCATGCTGAATATACAATTAAATATGAACTGTGTCTAGAAGGACACTAGTTCTGTCACTCTAATAATGGTTATAATGTTTTTTCAAATATACAGGAGGTAAAGGTTCAAATCTCTACTCTCTTCTACATGTGCTCTATAATAAATATATTTCCTTATTACCCCCATGAGAAATGCATCCACTTAAACAATGTTCCTTCTATTTTTTCAGCTGCATAACTGTTGTTTCAATTTCCAAAACTGGAAACACACATGATGAATGTGTCTTTGTAGGTTCCCCAAGGACCACTGAGACCCTATATTTTTGCACTTGAAGACTTTTGTGCTGCTACCATTGACCTGGATTAAGTTATACACCAGTTTCTATTATTACTGTATCTGAGCACTTCTCAGTCTTTTGCTTAGTTTTTACAGTTCTCTTCAAGTTTACCCATGTAACACTAAAGTGATGCAGCAAAAAGTTCACTTATCAGCTGTTTAAAACAGTAATGTTTCAGAAAGGACAAATTCTGCAAGGCTACATCAGAGAAGGAAGAGTGTTGAACTGGGCTCTGGTTTCCCAAGCCCTGTCTTCATGTATTAAATGTTGTAGGACTGTTCTCTAATCTTTGCTAGTGGTCTTACCTGGTGACTGAAATATCAGGACAGACAATTCTTCTTGACAGTATGAGCTTCTCAAAAAAACCCAAAACAAAAACAATCAAAAACCCACAGCAAAACTTTGTTTAAACTACATATTCAGACCTTTTCAAAAAAAGGAAAAAAGCACCTCTTACATTTGTTAAGAAAGCATTGTAGATCATCCATATTTTTTAATAGAATCTTTCATTTAATTTTTTCATTTTTTTAAAGAATAAGTTATTTCAGCTGACTTTCTTTTTTTTCTTGTTCTCATCTCTTTTGATTTTAGTTCTCTGTATATTACACACCAAGCCCTACAAGAAAACAAGATGGCTTTAGACTGCTGCATGGATGGCTGGTGGGGTTCATAGCCTCCCAAATATTTTCACCTATGTCAGTCCATCTCATGGCAATCTGTACAGGCTTCCTACATCCCATGCATGGAAGTTCCCAGTGTTGGCAAGGCTGGAGCAGCCCCAGGCTGTTCATAGAATCATAGAATCATAGAATCATTTAGACTGGAAAAGAATTTGAAGATCATTGAGTCCAACTGTCAACCTAACACTGCCAAGTCCACCACTAAACCATGTCCCTCAGTGCCACATCTACATGTCCTTTAAATACTTCTAGGGATGGTGACTCCACCACTTCCCTGGGCAGCCTGTTCCAATGCTTGGCAACCCTTTTGGTGAAGAAATTTTTCCTAATATCCAATATAAACCTCCCCTGGTGCAACCTGAGGCCATTTCCTCTCATCCTATCTCCAGCCACCTGACAGAAGAGACCAGCACCCACCTCACTACAACCTCCTTTCAGGTAGTTGTAGAGAGCGATAAGGTCTCCCCTCAGCCTCCTTTTTTCCAGGCTAAACAACCCCAGTTCCCTCAGATGCTCCTCACATGACTTGTTCTCTCAAGCTATCACCGCATTTCTCTCCACCCTCTCTTCTTCTCACCATCTGTCTTTTTTCCCAGCCCAGCTGCATAGGCTGGCATTCCTACTGCTCCTGCCCATGTCCATAATTCTTCCTGTTTGTGTTATGGTTATGCTTTGCTTTTTTCCCCCATGTTCTGTCCACCCCCAGGTTTCACACCTAGTCTCAGACATTTTGTCTCTCTGACATGATACCTATGTGTCTTTTCTCTACCTTTTCTTAAAAACAAAACCTTAAAAACAAATGCTCTGTTCATAT
>NW_010972847.1:0-407 GCF_000737465.1 Haliaeetus leucocephalus | reverse complement strand
TGAAAGATGATGTTTAGTGCTTACATTGTTGAAATTAGCTGAGGTAGAGACAGTCCTTGATAAGAAGAGCTGGTCCCAAGAACCAGCCAATGAGGTAAAGACAGTCCTTGATAAGAAGCAGGAGCAGGCCCCAAGAGCCAGCTAAGACTGGTCTTGCAGCTTGGGTGAATACCAAGAAATCACTGAGCCTGCGCAAGGAAAAAGGTTACTAGCGGTGACGAAGAGGAGTCATCTATCTTCATCTCTGCGACCACCAGACGACCACCATAAAGAGGCCCTGCGCAGGTGCAGTTGAGAGGAGACTATGGAAATGACCTCTTGGAGCTAATTTTAATATGAAGCAGGGATAGGTCATGCATATGTATAGGCGTATTGTGAATATGTAATACCTGACTGTATAAACTTGA
>NW_010972846.1:19571-19978 GCF_000737465.1 Haliaeetus leucocephalus | reverse complement strand
GAGCTCCCAGTGCCACCATTATCTCCCAGTGCCCCCAAAGAAGCTCTCAGAGCCCCAGTTATCTCCCAGTGCCCCCCCAAAGAGCTCTCAGTGCTTCCCCAGGAGCTCCCAGTGCCACCATTATCTCCCAGTACCCCCCCAGGAGCATCCAGTGCCCTTAGAGAGCTTCCAGTGCACCCCCGGAGCTCCCAGCGCCACCGTTATCTCCCAGTGCTCCCCAGGAACTCTAAGTGCCCCCCAGGAGCTCCCAGTGCCCTGCAAGAGCTCCCAGTGCCCCCCAGGAGCTCCCAGTGCCGTGCAAGAGCTCCCAGTGCCCCCCAGGAGCTCCCAGTGCCCTTAGGGAGCTTCCAGTGCACCCCAGGAGCTCCCAGTGCCCCCCTTATCTCCCAGTGCCACCCCAGGAGCTC
>NW_010972846.1:18503-19345 GCF_000737465.1 Haliaeetus leucocephalus | reverse complement strand
CCCAATACTGACCAGTGGCCCCCAATAGCCCACTACCAAACAACCCCCCCAAATAAGCCCAAATACCCTCTTCCCCCCCAATCTCCACATCCCAAGACCCGACAGCATCCCCCAGCACCCCCAACCCCCCACAAATCCTCACCTTGAGGGGCTCCAAGCCATCGCCATCAGCCCCATCCCCAAATCCGGGGTTTTGGGGGGCAGGAGACCACGACAAACCCCCCAAATCGCCCCCAACAAGCCCAAACACCCCCTTATCCCCCCCCAATACCCCAACAACATCCCCCAGTGCCCCCAAACCCCCCAACTCTTCACCTTGAGGGTCTCCAAGCCACTGCTATGTCCACCTCGGAGATTTTTGGAGCAGGAAGGCAGGAAACCAAGGGGAACTCCCAAAAAACCCAACTCCCCTCTTTTCCGCTCAACCTGTGCCTTCCAAGACCCTGCAATATCTCCTAGCACCCCCAACCCCCCCCAAATCCTCACCTTGAGGGGCTTGAGAGTCTCCAAGCTATTGTCATCTCCAATCTTGGGGCTTTTAAGGGCCATTGGGAGGCAACAGACCAGGAGGAACCCCCCCAAAAGCCCAAATACCCCCTTTTCTCCCCCAACCTCTGCCTCCTAACACCCCACAGCATCCCCCAGCAACCCAAAACCCCCCAAATCCTCAACTTGGAGCATTTGAAGGGTCTCTAAGCCATCGCCATCCCCGACCGTGGAGCTTTTTGGGGCCATTGGGAGGCAACAGACCAGGCAGAACCCCCCAAAAAGCCCAAATACCCCCTTATCCCCCCAATCTTTGCCTCACAAGACCCCACAGGACCCCTTAGCCCCCCAAAACC
>NW_010972846.1:16459-17596 GCF_000737465.1 Haliaeetus leucocephalus | reverse complement strand
TCGAGGCCGTTGCCGTCGGCCCCCTCCTCGCCGCCCTTCTTGCCCCGTCCCCGTCCCCGTCCCCTCGGCTTTTTGGGGCCGTCGGGTGCCAAAAGTCCGGGGGGTTCGGCCAAGGGTCGGATGCGGGGTCGTCCCCGGGGTCTCGGCGGTCCCTCGCGTTTCGGTTTGGTGGGTTTGCGGCCGCGTTTCTTGGGTCCGGGATGGGGTCCGGGGTGGGGGCAGAAATCGATGTCCCCCATGGGGCTGAGGCTGGGTCGGGCTCGGCAGCTGGAGATGAGGTCGGGCAAGAGATCGGGCAGCCGTCGGCTGTTGAGGCGAATGTCGGCGGGGACGTCGGCTTTGTCCTCGTCGTCCTCGAACTCGTACTCCTGGGCGTAGGTTTTTTTGGGGGGCGGGAAGGGGTCCCGCTTGCGGAGGAGGTGGAAGGAAGAGGTTTTGAGCAGCTTCTTGGGTTTGGAGGAGCAAAAAAGAGGGGCGGCCAACGGGGGCTTGGTCCCCTCGCCCGTGCTCTGGATCAGCCCCAACGGTTCGGCGTTGACGGTGGAGGGCAGCTCGTGTTTGGGGGGCTCCAAGCCCAAGGAGGGGGCTTCGCCGGCCGCCCCTTCGGCGGGGCAGAAAGCCGGGTAGCTCTGCCCCATGTCGTAGGGGGGAGCCTTCAACCCCTCGGAACGGGGCTCCAAACCCCCGGTTCCTTCCTCCTCCTCTTCCTCGGTGGTCTTGGGGAAGTCTTCGGGGGGGGGGCCGAACATGTCCTCCATGCCGGGGAAGAAACCGCGGTCTTCGTCCTGCAGCAGGGCGTCGGGGAAGCAGATGGAGGTGAGGGGGACGAAGCGACCCTTGCCCCCCGCCGGGCTCCCCCCCTCGGCAAACTGGTCCTTGGCTTCCAACGGAGCGGGGGCCACCGACGGACCCCCTTCGGGGTCCAGGAGGTGCCCGGGGGGTCCCTGGACCCCCCCGGCTTGCCCCAGGTGAGGCTCTAACCCCAGAGGGGGTTCCAAAAAGTCTTGGATCTCTTGGGGGGCCGGTAAGACCTCCATGGGTTCGGGGGGGAGCGGCGGGGGGGCCTGGGGGTCCAGCCCCTGCGAGCGGACGTGGGCTTGATGCAGGTGGGCTTCTAACAGCAATTGGGGCGAAGGG
>NW_010972846.1:12167-14073 GCF_000737465.1 Haliaeetus leucocephalus | reverse complement strand
GGGCAAGTGGGGAGGCCCTGGGGTACGTGGGAACCCCCCCAGGGCCAGTAGGAGCTCCCTGGGGCAAGTGGGCACCCCCCTGGGGCAAGTAGAAGCTGTCTGGGGCAAGTGGGGAGGCCCTGGGGTACGTGGGGACCACCCTGGGGCAAGTAGAAGCTCCCTGGGGTAAGTGGGGACCCCCATGGGGCAAATAGAAGCTCCCTGGGGCAAGTGGGGATGCCCTGGGGCAAGCAGAAGCTCCCTGGGGGAAGTGGGAACCCCCATGGGGCAAGTAGAAGCTGTCTGGGGCAAGTGGGAAGGCCCTGGGGTACGTGGGGACCACCCCAGGGTCAGTAGGAGCTCCCTGGGGCAAGTGGGGACCCCCCTGGGGCAAGCAGAAGGTCCCTGGGGCAAGTGGGGAGGCCCTGGGGTACGTGGGAACCCCCCCAGGGTAAGTAGGAGCTCCCTGGGGCAAGTGGGGACCCCCATGGGGCAAGCAGAAGGTCCCTGGGGCAAGTGGGGAGGCCCTGGGGTACGTGGGAACCCCCCCAGGGTAAGTAGGAGCTCCCTGGGGCAAGTGGGGACCCCCATGGGGCAAATAGAAGCTCTCTGGGGCAAGTGGGGACCCCCCTGGGGCAAGCAGAAGGTCCCTGGGGCAAGTGGGGATGCCCTGGGGTAAGTGGGAACCCCCCCAGGGTAAGTAGGAGCTCCCTGAGATAAGCGGGGACCCCCATGGGGCAAATAGAAGCTCTCTGGGGCAAGTGGGGACCCCCCTGGGGCAAGCAGAAGGTCCCTGGGGCAAGTGGGGAGGCCCTGGGGTAAGTGGGGACCCCCCCAGGGTAAGTAGGAGCTCCCTGGGGTAAGTGGGGACCCCCATGGGGCAAATAGAAGCTCTCTGGGGTAAGTTGGGACCCCCAGGGGGCAAATAGAAGCTCCCTTGGGTAAGTGGGGATGCCCTGGGGCAAATGCAGACCTCCCTGGGGCAACTAGGAACTTCCTGGGGCAACTAGGAACTTCCTGGGGCAAGTTGGGACCTTCCTGGGGCAAACAGAGATGCCTTGGGGTAAATAGGGACTTCCCTGGGGTAAATGGGGAGCCCAAGCGCAGAACTTGACCTTCTTGGGGCAAATGAGGACACTCCGGGGCAAGTTACATCCCCTGGGGCAGGAGAGGTTAAACCCCCTGGGGTAAGATAAGACCCTCCCTGGGGCAATTACACCCCCTGGGGCAGGATAAGACCCCCCCAGAGCAGGATAGAACCCCCCCCAGGGCAGGAAAGAACCCTCCCTGGGGCAATTACACCCCCCTGGAGCAGAACAGGACCCCCCTGGGGCAGGATAGGACCCCCCCACAGCAGGACAGAACGCTCCCTGGGGCAATTACACCCCCCTGGGGCAGAATAGGGTCCTCCCTGGGGCAATTACACCCCCCTGGAGCAGAACAGGACCCCCCTCAGGCAGGATAGAACCCTCCCTGCGGCAATTACACCCCTCTGGGGCACGATAGGACCCCTCAGAACAGGATAGGACCCTCCCTAAGAGAGGTTTAACCACCTGGGGCAAGATAAGACCCTCCCAGGGCAGGTCACCCCCCACTCCCAGGTCAGGATAGGGCCCCCCCCAGACCCACCAGTCTGCCAGGAGGGGGTGCGGAACTGGGAGAGCAGGGAGGATGCGGAGGGGCCGGGCTGCGGCGCCCGTGACTCCAGCGCCGAGATGAGGTTCATGACGGAAGCGTCGGGTGCCGCGCCGCCGGCGTGGTGCAGCCCTGTCTCGAAGAGCCCCGACAGCCCTGGGGACACGGAGAAATGTGGGGGACACACACATGGGTCGGGGAAACCGCGGTCACGTCGCGACACCGCGGTCACGTCGCGACAGGGGACAGCTCGGGGACGTGGCGGTGACACTTCCCCAGGGGATGGGGGGAC
>NW_010972846.1:8368-9708 GCF_000737465.1 Haliaeetus leucocephalus | reverse complement strand
GGGATGTGGATAGAGCGTGGGGACACACGTGGGGATCTGGACGGAGCGTGGGGACACACGGGGGCATGTGGATGGAGCGTGGGGACATGCGTGGGGACGTGGATGGAGCGTGGGGACACGTGGGGACACGGATGGAGCACAGGGACACATGTAGGGACGTGGCTAGAGCATGGGGACACGTGGGGATGTGGATGAAGTGTGGGGACAGGAACGGAGCATGGGGACACGCATGGGGACGTGGACGGAGCACAGGGACACGTGCAGGGACATGGATGGAGCATGGGGATGCGGGGACACATGTGGGGACACCAGTGCGGAGACAGGTGTGGGGGGACAAGGACACGGGGGGACGGAGGGACACAGACACGAGCACGTGGGGACACAGGGACACTGTCACCCTGGGGACAGGGGACACGGGGACAACACACGTGCGGACATGGCGACGTGGGGACGCAGTGAGTGGGGACAGAGGGACACGGTGAGACGGGGCTGCGGCAACGATCGGACACGGCGACTGTGGGGTCGCGGTGACAAAGGGACACCCGGACCACAGCGCCACGGGGCTGGGGGGATGAAAGGACAGGGGGACCGTGGGGACACGGGCAACGTGGGGTCGTGGTGACACGGTGACGAAGGGACCTGGGGTCAGGGTGCTGCAGGGTTGGGGTGTCACGGTAATGAGAGTTTGCGGTGACAAAGTGACACGGGGACAGCGGGGACACGGGGGTCATGGTGACAAAGGGCCCTCGGGGTCACGGTGCTGCAGGGTTGGGGTGTCGTAGTGATGTGGGATGGCGGTGACAAAGTGACACGGGGACTGTGGGGACATGGGAACCATGGGATCACGGTGACAAAGGGACCTGGGGACTGCGGGGTCGTGGTGACGAAGGGACGCGGGGTTGGGGTGTCACGGTGACATGGGGTCAAGGTGACACGATGATACAGGGTTGGGGTGTCACGGTGACACGGGGTCCAGGTGACACCGTGATACGGGGTTGGGGTGTCATGGTGATGCGGGGTCAAGGTGACTCGGTGATACGGGGTTGGAGTATCATGGTGACAGGTTGGTTCGGGGTCAGGGTGTCGTGGTGACATGGGGTTGGGGTGACGTGGTGAAGCAGGGTCGGGGTGTTGGGGTGACATGGTGACGCGGGGCTGGGGTGTCCTAGTGACATGGGGTCAGGGTGACACGGTGATACAGGGTTGGGGTGACACCGTGATGCGGGATTGGGGTGTTGTGGTGACATGGGGTCAGGGTGTCACGGTGACAGAGAGTCGGGGCATCATGGTGACATGGGGTCAGGGTGACACCGTGACACGGGGTTGGGGTGTCACGGTGA
>NW_010972846.1:3912-5473 GCF_000737465.1 Haliaeetus leucocephalus | reverse complement strand
CTGCCTACAGTCGTGCAATGCGCAATTGTGAGCTGCCCGCA
This sequence comes from Haliaeetus leucocephalus, assembly GCF_000737465.1. NCBI lineage: Eukaryota > Metazoa > Chordata > Aves > Accipitriformes > Accipitridae > Haliaeetus > Haliaeetus leucocephalus. The sequence continues at coordinate 5,432 of NW_010972846.1, read as the reverse complement.
GGCGTGCAACAGGTGTGATACACAGCATGGAACTGCCTACGGACGTGCAACAAGCACGGTCGTGAGCTGCCCACAGGCGTGCAACGGGTGCAATACACAGCACAGAACTGCTTCTGCTTGTGCAAAGCACGATTCTGAGCTGCCCACAGGTGTGCAAAGATTGCAATACGCAGCAGAGAACTGCTTACAGTCGTGCAACAGGTACGGTGCATGGCTGTGAGCTGCCCACAAGCGTGTGAAGCCTGTGACGCACAGTGAAAAACCATCTACAATTGTACAATGTATAACTGTGGGCTGCCCACATGCGTGCAACAGGTGTGATACGCAACAGGGACCTGCCTACAGCCGTGCAATGCACAATTGTGAGCTGCCCGCAGGCGTGCAACAGGTGTGATACACAGCATGGAACTGCCTACGGACGTGCAACAGGTACGGTGCATGGCTGTGAGCTGCCCACAGGCGTGCAACGGGTGCAATACACAGCACAGAACTGCTTCTGCTTGTGCAAAGCACGATTCTGAGCTGCCCACAGGTGTGCAAAGATTGCAATACGCAGCAGAGAACTGCTTACAGTCGTGCAACAGGTACGGTGCATGGCTGTGAGCTGCCCACAAGCGTGTGAAGCCTGTGACGCACAGTGAAAAACCATCTACAATTGTACAATGTATAACTGTGGGCTGCCCACATGCGTGCAACAGGTGTGATACGCAACAGGGACCTGCCTACAGCCGTGCAATGCACAATTGTGAGCTGCCCGCAGGCGTGCAAGAGGCGTAACGCACAGCAGTGAACTGCCTACAGTTGTGCAACACGTATGAGGCGTGGTTGCGAGCTGCCTATACGTGTGTAACAGGTGTGTCGCACAAACAACGCAACAGCGCAACACCTGCAACACGCAACTGTAAGCCACCTACTAGTCTGCAATGTACAGTTGTGCAACTCCCGGAGCCGTGCAACAGACCCGATGCACAATCACGAATTGCCTGCAGCCATGCAACACGTGCAATGCACTCGTGCAATGTGTGCAATGCATAACCGTGCAAATCCTGCAGCCGAGCAACAGGTGCAACGCGCAGTCACGCGCTGCTGGAGTCATGCAAGAGGCACAGTGCACACTCACGTGCCACCCACAGTCGTGCAATGCACCACCAAGCACCCACAGGAGCCATGTGGCGCACACGGGACGAGCAGTAGCGTAAGAAGCCGCCGTGCAACACGCGTAGGGTGAGCAGCAACCGTGCCACACACGCTTACACAGTGCCACGACACACCCGCCCCCGTGCAATGCACGAGGACTGGCGCGCCGCGCGCCTCCATTTGCACAGCAAACAGCAGCACGCCAGCACAACGCACCTCAGCCCTCCTATCCCCGTGCGATGCACAAGCACACGAGCCCGTAGTCGTGCAAGGTGTGCAACGCATGTGCTTGGGAGCCCGGTGTGGGCGGCTGGTGCCTGTGACGCCCACCATCGTGCAAGGCCCCGTGCCCCCACAGGCACTCGTGGCGCACGGGGGTGGGC
>NW_010972846.1:1467-3238 GCF_000737465.1 Haliaeetus leucocephalus | reverse complement strand
CCCCAGCACCCCAATATTCCTGCACCCCAATCCCTTGGTGCACCAGGACTCCAGCACCCTTGTCCCCAGTGCCCCTTGCACCCCAATACTCCTGCACCCGCTGCAGCAGGATCCCTGCACCCCAGCACCTGCTTGCACCGAGACCCCAGCACCCCAAGTCCCAGCGCACCCCAGCACCCGCTGCAACAGGACTCCAGCACCCCAGTCCTTGATCCACCAGAATCCCTGCACCCCAGTACCCAGTGCACCCCGGGGTCCTGCACCGAGGCCCCGGCACCCCAAGCTCTGGTGCACCCCAAATACCGCTGCATGGGCACCCCTGCACCCCGGTACTCCTGCGCCCACTGCACCGGCTCCCCAGCACCCAGCGCCCTGGAATCCCAGCACCCCAATACTCCCGCACCCGGTGCACGGGGTCCCCAGTCCTTAGTGCACCGGGACCTCAGCACCCCGGTACTCCTGCACCCCAGTGTGCGGTGCACTGGGACCCCAGTCCCCAGTACACCTGCACCCCAGCACCCCAAGCCCCGGCTCTCCTGCACCCCAGCACCCCAGTCCCCGGTGCACCGGGACCCCAGCACCCCAGTACCCCGGTACTCCTGCACCCCAGCACCCTAATGTCTGGTGCACCAGGACCCCAGCACCCCAGTACTCCCGCACCCCAGCACCCTAATCCCTGGTGTTCCAGGACCCCAGTACTCCTACACCCCAGCATCCCAGTCCCCAGTGCACCCCAGTCCCTGCTACAACAGGACCCCAGCACCCCAAAAACACGGTGCACTGGGATTTCAGCACCCCAGTACTCCAGCACCCCAGTGCCAGTACTCCGGCACCCCAACACCCCAAGCCCAGGTACTCTTGCAGCCCAGCACCCCAGTCTCCGGTGCACTGGGTCCCCAGCACTCCAAGCCCTGGTGCACCCCAGCACCCCAGTACTCCCGCACCCCAGCAGCCCAAAACCCAGTACAACAGGACGCCAGCACCCCGGTAGTCCTGCACCCCAGTCCCTGGTGCACCGGGACCCCAGCACCCTGGTTCTCTTGCACTCTAGGACCCCACTCCCCGGTACGTGGGGACCCCAGCACCCTAGTCCCCAGTACAACGGGTCCCCAGCACCCCAGTACCCTAATCCCCAGTACCCTAATCCCCAGTAAAACAGAACCCCAACACCCCAGTCCCCGTTGCACTGGCTCTTCAGCACCCCAGCACCCTAATCTGTGGTGCACCAGGACCCCAGCACCCCAAGCTCTGGTCCTGCTGCACCCCAGCACCCCACTCCCTGGTGCACTGGGACCCCAGCACCCCGGTTCTCCTGCACCCCAGTCCCCGGTGCACTGGGACCCCAGCACCCTGGTTCTCCTGCACCCCAGTCCCCGGTACAACGGGACCCCAGCACCCTAGTCCCCGGTACAACGGGACTCCAGCACCCTGGCACCCCAGTACCCCAATCCCTGGTGCACTGGGACTGCAGCACACCAGTACTCCTGCCCCCCAGTCCCCAGTGAACTGGGACCCCAGCACCCCAGTACCCCAGTCCCCTGAGTCCCCAGTACCCCAGCATCCCAGTCCCCAGTGCACCAAGTCCCCAGCACCCCAGTCCCCGGTACAATGGGACACCAGCATCCTGGTACCCCAGCACCCTAATCTCCAGTTCACTGGGACCCCAGCACCCCAGTCCCTGGTGCACCGGCTCCTCCTCAGCTCCCCAGCACCCTAATCCCCAGTACAACGGGACCCCGGCATCCGAGTCCCCAGTGCACTGGGACCCCAG
>NW_010972846.1:782-1021 GCF_000737465.1 Haliaeetus leucocephalus | reverse complement strand
TGCACTGGGACCCCAGCACCCCAGTCCCCGGTGCACTGGGACCTCAGTAGCCTGGTACCCCAGTCCCTGGTGCACTGGGACCCCAGCATCCCAGTCCCCGGTTCTCCTGCACCCCAGACCCCAGTGCACTGGGACCCCAGCACCCTGGCACCCCAGTACCCCAGCATCCCAGTCCCTGGTGCACTGGGACCCCAGTATCCCAGTCCCTGGTACACCGGAACCCCAGTATCCCAGTCCCC
>NW_010972846.1:0-261 GCF_000737465.1 Haliaeetus leucocephalus | reverse complement strand
ATCCCAGTCCCCGGTGCACTGGGACCCCAGTATCCCGGTACCCCAGCACCCCAGTCCCCGGTGCACCGGGACCCCAGTATCCCAGTACAACGGTCCCCCAGCACCCCAGTCCCCGGTGCACTGGGACCCCAGTATCCCACTCCCCCAGCACCCAGTCCCCGGTACACCGGGACCCCAGTATCCTGGTAGAACGATCCCCCAGCACCCCAGTCCCCGGTGCACTGGGACCCCAGTATCCCACTCCCCCAGCACCCCAGTCCC
>NW_010972845.1:20825-21224 GCF_000737465.1 Haliaeetus leucocephalus | reverse complement strand
CCGGAGAGATTGTGGAGTCCCCCTCCCTGGAGTTAATCCATACTCACCTAGATAAGGTGCTGAGCAACATACTCCAGCTGACCCTTCCTCAGCTGAGGGGGTTGAACTGGATGGTCTTCAGAGGTCCCTTCCAATCTCAACATGTCTGTGATTCTGTGACTATAAAGGAGAAAAGTAAGACAGAAAGGAATGAACAACACATAGCCTTGACTGCAAATATGGTGGGATCCCATGGAGAAGTTCCAAGCTGGAACAGGGGACAAGTGTGAGGAGGAAGGAGCAGCAGAATTGTTCTTTAGTGACTGTTAACCCCCTCTTCACCATCCCCCATGCTCCTCTTGGGGTTGGGATGATGTTGTGGTTTAACCCCAGCCAGCAACTAAGCACCACGCAGCCACT
>NW_010972845.1:18886-20366 GCF_000737465.1 Haliaeetus leucocephalus | reverse complement strand
TCACACCTAACTCAAAAACAGAGCACCGTACCAGCTACTAGGAAGAAAATTAACTTTATCCCAGCTGAAACCAGAACAGCAGGCAAAGAGGGAGACGGAGGCAGGGAGGGAACTGGAGAACTTCTGCAGACCTGCTGCGGTCAACCCACCCCACGCACGCACCGCACGGGGCGGCTGTGAGAACCAGCCCACCCAAAGTCAGGACCGCTGCAGCCCGCAGCCCACCGCAGCAGGGTCCCGTTCGGAGTCACGCCACCAGCCACCACCTCCTGCGACAGCTACGCAGCTCTCGGTCCCTTCAGTTGCAAAAAACTGTCTTTCTGACGTCTGTGTGGTTGGATAGGTTGGATATTAGGAAAAAATTCTTTACTGAGAGGGTTGTCAGACATTAGAACAGGCTGCCCAGGGAAGTGGTTGAGTCACCGTCCCTGGAGGTATTCAAAAAGCACGTAGACGGGGTACTCCATAACATGGTTTAGTTGAGTCACCATCCCTGGAGGTATTCAAAAAGCGCGTAGAGGAGGTACTCCATAACATGGTTTAGTTGAGTCACCATCCCTGGAGGTATTCAAAAAAGCGCGTAGACGGGGTACTCCATTACATGGTTTAGCGGGCGTGGATGATGGTTGGACTTGATGATCTTGAAGGTCTTGTCCAACCTAAATGATTCTATGATTCTATAAATCACCCATCAAACATCTACCGTGGTCCGCCAGCCCGTGGCTCGGGCTCCACCCATCGTGGTGGTCACCCAGGACAAGAGAGGCAACCTGGGGCCACCCAGGCCGGCTCTGGCAGGGACACAGCGTCACGCGTCCTACCATGGGTAGAAGCGTGTGTCGCGGCACCTTCAAGGCATCTTTGTCCCCCATCAGTAAAGGCTCTGGTGGGCTGGTGACGGCGTTTTGGGGGGAATCCCGAGGGTTTGGGGACTCGGCCCAAGGAGGCGCCAGGGCAAGGTGGAGTGGAAAGCGTTTACTGGTGATGTGTGCTGGGAGCACAAGGGCCCTACTGGGAGCGCTGGGACCCATACTGGGACCACTGTGATTGCACTGGAGGCACACTGGGAGCCTTGGGGCCTATACTGGGAGCACTGGGCCCATACTGGGATTGTACTTGGACAACTGCAGCCCAGTCTGGCATTGTAGTGGGAGCACTGGGCCCGTACTGGGAACACTGGTGCTCCTAATGGGAACATTGGGGCTCATACTGGAATCTTACTTTAACTGTAGCTCAGGCTGGCATCATACTGGGAGCAGTGGTGCTATACTGGGAACACTGGGGTCCATACCAGGAGTGTGGCAGCCCATACTAGGATCGTGCTTGAGGAGCTGTGGCTCAGGCTGGCATCGTACTGGGAGCACTGGGCCCATACTGGGATCGTGCTTGGAGAGCTGTGATCCAGACTGGCATCGTACTGGGACCGGTGGGTCCATACTGGGACGGTGGTGGGCGGTGCTGGGCTGTACTGCTGCGCTCT
>NW_010972845.1:17712-18617 GCF_000737465.1 Haliaeetus leucocephalus | reverse complement strand
TGGTTTTACCCCAATTTACCTGGTTCTGTGGTTTTGCCCCATTTTCACAGACTCTGTGTTTTGCCCTTTTGGCCTCAGTTTTGCCCATTTTGCCTTATTTTTGCCTTTCTTGCCCCCGTTTGTGCCCCACTTTACCCAGCTCCCCTATTTTTCTCTTATTTCCCCCTTTTTTTCTCCCCTCTTCTCCCCATTTCACCATTTTCCTCCCAATTTTCCCCAGTTTCTCCCGTTTGTGCCCCATCCTCCACTCCCCCCTCTCTCCCTGTTTCTGGTTTGCCCATTTTTCCTGGGTTTCCCCCATTTTTTGCTCCATTTTCATCATGTCTTCCTGTTCCCCCATGTGCTGTTTCTCCCCATTTTCCCTATTTCCCCACTCTTCCCCCATTTCCCCACTTCGCCCCATTCCCTCCCACCCCATTTTTCCACTTTCCCCATTTTTCCACATATTCCATTTCCCCCATTTCTCCTGTCTCTTTCCCTAGCTTTTCACCATTTTTCCCCATTTGCCCCATTTTTTTCTCATATCCCCCATTTCTCCTCTGTTTTTTCCTTGGTTTTCTCTATTTCTCCCCACTTTTTTCTGCTTCTCCCCAGTTTCCCCATTTCTTCCCTATTTTTCCCCCATTCCCCCAATCTTCCCCACATTTCTCCCCTATTTTTCCCCCATTCCCCCAATCTTCCCCACATTTCTCCCCAGTTTCCCTATCTTTACTCCCATTTCCCCTGGGTCCCCCCGCCTTTTTCTCTTTTTTTTCCCATGTTTTTTCTCATTTCCCCCCCATTTCCCCCCCATTTCCACCCCATTTCCCTGCAGGGTAGAATTGTTGGGGTGCTAGGGGGGCAGTGGGGGGGCAAGTCCAGCAGCACCAGCTGGGCCCCCCCCCCCGGCCCTCCCCACCGGCCCC
>NW_010972845.1:13151-17702 GCF_000737465.1 Haliaeetus leucocephalus | reverse complement strand
CTCCCTAGCAACCACCAGTGCACACCAGTATGAGCCAGTGCCCCCCAGTGCCCCCCCCCCAGCATCCCTTCCTGCCTCCCGGTACTGCCCAGCGCCACCCCGCACCTCCCAGTACAGCCTGCAGCCCCTAATCCCTCCCTCCCAGTATAAGCCAGTGCCTCTCAATATGGACCAGTGCCTCCCATTATGGACCAGTGCCTCCCAGTGAGTCCCAGTATAGGCCAGACCCTCCCCATGACTTGCAGCATGGCCCACAGCCTCAAACCTGTATGGTCCAGTGCCCTCCCCATGACTCCTAGTATGATCCACAGCCCCCCAGTGCCTCCCAGTATGGCCCAGAGCACCATCCCAGTGACTCCCAGTGCCCCCAATGCCCTCCCAGTACATCCCAGCACCTCCTAGTCCCCTCAGCAGCACTCACAGACTGAGGGCCCAGCAGGGGGGCACCTCCCTCCTCCTCCTCCTCCTCCCCCGCACTGGGGGCCTGCAATAGGGCGGGGCCTCCCTGTGACATCACTGGCAGCCCCATATGATGTCACACCTCATGACATCACCCCTGCTGTGGCATGTCATCGTGTGTCACCGTCTATCATGTCCCGCCTCCCCACCAGGGCTGGGGCCACGTGGCAGCCCCAGGTCCCCACCCCCTCCCCAGGTGTGACGTCATGCAAAGCTGCGTGATGTCACGCCCCGTGACATCACCCCTACCGCAGCGCATCATCCTGTGTCGCCGCGTGTCCTCTGTGCGCGTGTCCCTGGGGCGGGGAGCACGTGGCAACCCTGGGCCCCCACCTCTCCCAGGTGTGATGTCACACGATGTCATGCGATGTCGCCTGCGTCATCTGGCACAGCGTCCGGGAGCACCGCCCCGTCATCAGCGTCTGCTCGTTAGGTGAACGCCGAGATGTCGCTGTCATGCTGCGGGAGGGGACCCGGGCGTTTTCGGGGGGACCCAAGCATCCGAGGGGGGGGGCACCCAGGCGTCTGGGTCTCACCAGCTCGACGACGTGGGTCCGGGTGGGCAGCTCCCTCCGGCGGGCGATGGCGTCCGCAGGCTGTCCAGCTCGATCGCTCCAGGATTTTCCCACTTCAGCTCCACCAGCCTTTTTTTTCTGGGAACCCCAGGAATTTGGGGAACGAACGTGCCTGCGGCGGATACACTGCAGCATCAAACCGCCGGCCACCCTCAACCATCACCGCTGCGCCAGCAGGAGCCCGAGCGACTGCCACCCCCTCGGCCAAGCAGCACGTCCAACCAAAAAAATGTCGGGACCGCAGGGACACGGCGGAGATGGAGGCGAGCTGCGGCTAGGACGGACACATTGCAGCAGGTATAACGGGTAGAACGCTGAAAAAGCCGCACCAGGTCGCTCGCACGCACGCAGCGCTGGCCGTTGGATTCAGCGCACGACACGCCGCCACCCTTAGCATCTTCCGCAGCTCGCTCTTCGCCGCATCATCGCCTCCGCCATCGGGATTCCCCGGGCGGAAAACGAGCGAGCTCCGTTGCCTTCCTCACCTTCCACACCCACGCGCAAGAATAAGCCACCCACCTGTCAGATGGCACCAGAAAGTGCAAAGCAAGGGCCGGTGCTGTTCAGTATATCCGTCAACGATCGGGATGGAGGCGTTGAATGCGCCACGAGCGAGTTTGCCGATGATGCCAAACAACTGGGAGGCGCTGTCGACTCTTTTGAGGGACGAGAAGCCTGGCAGAGGGACCAGGATAGATGGGAGCACCGGGCAATCATCAGCGGCGTGAAATGGAACAAGCGCCAGATTCTGCACCTGGGAGGGAGCAACACCGGGCGCAAGTCTAAACGGGGAGAGGAGCGGCTGGAGAGCAACCCCGCAGAAAGGGATCTGGGGGTGCTGGTCAGCAGGAGATCGAGAGGAGCCGGCAGCGTGTCCCGGCTCCAAGAGGGCATCAAACACAGCATGACCTGGGAGGGTGGGAAGGCATGTCCTCCGAGGAACGGCTGAGGACTCAGGTTTTGTCTCATTTGGAGAGAAGGAGGCCGAGGGGTGACTGCATCGCTCTCTGCAGCCTGCCGAGGAGGGGATGTGGAGAGGGAGGTGCGATCTCTTCTCCCTGGGATCCAGGGACGGGACACCTGGGATCGGTTCAAAGCTGCGTCCGTCAGGAGAGGCTCAGGCTGGACGTGAGGAAGCATTTCTTTTACCGAGAGGGCCGTCAAACCCCGGAGCAGGCTTCCTGGAGAAGTTGTCGATACCCCGTGCCTGTCGGTGTTTAAGAGGCATTTAGCCAATGCCCTTAACAACGGAATTTAACTTTTTGGTCAGCCCTGAAGCGGTCAGGCAGTGGGACCGATACGGAAAAAGCCGGTCAAAAAAACTCTCTAAGACTTGATTTTGGAGTTTTAGAAAGCAGGCATTCTGCATTCCAGCGCTGGGTGCACGGGGGATCACTCCACCTACCATGCACACCGTCAGGCCTAATTGTGCAGGTGAAGTACATGTTCTGCATACATATTCACTAGATTTCTGAGAAATGTTATACATATTCATAAGTTTTCTGGGGAAACTATTAGCATACGCAAATGTCCTTTACGCAGGCACATTGAAGGTCTCTGGTGGTCTTCAGGAGTCCTCTGGTGGTCTTCCACAGTCTTCCTCACTTGTCCGCTACTTGACCCTCCTTAGGAGGTTCTGCGCAGCATGGTCCTTCACATGTTTTGATACATCTTATCCTAAAGAATGCTCGTTAGGCCCTAAAAAAATGCTTGTTAGTGCTCTTATTGTCTAAGTTTTCATTAGTGATGTAAAACCATACAGCTAGTTTAAGCTGAATTATCTACAAGGATGAGAACAAAGGCAGGAGTTCTCATCTTTTCCAGCCCTATCTATCAAGCAAGGCCTCTGCTTGTGCTTTCTTACCAAGATCATAAATTCATCAAGCATTTAATTAAGTTTTGTGATTGCTCATGGCTCGTCCCTCTTGCTCATTCTTATTTTCTTGATTTTTCAACCTTTACTGTATCAGGACCCTCCCAGCTGAAGTATTCTGCTCTTCTGCTGCCGCTGCTTTTAGCAGGAATGACTTTAGCCGTAGCATCCTGTCAAAGAAACGAAACCCTCCACGGTCACAGCTTGGTTCTGACAGGACCCAGCCACATTTCCCAGCAGCTCCCAAAACTGTTGCAAATTTTCTGATAAAGAAATCAAAATTTAATCACATAGAAGAGTTAGGTTTGATTAAGAACTAAAATTGTGAAGCATAACGTATAGGACTGTTAAGTTTGAAATGTAGCCATAGAAACTTTAGGAACTCTGTCATGGTGACTATAGGAACCTTAATATTGTTGAATTTTGAAATAGCTAACCATAGAAACCTCACCAGGAAGTGATACCGAAAAGCCGGTCGAAGAAATTCGCTAAGACTCGTTTTGGAGTTTTAGAAAGCAGGCATTCTTTATTGCAGCGTTGGATGCACGGGGGATAGTTCCACCCGGCGTGCATACCACAGCTTTAGCACAAACAGGTTATATAGAATAACTAATTGCATGTTAATCAGATTAGTATACATATACATAAAAATGGCTATAACTGATTATCCTAGTACTGCCTACATCCGATCATGCGCAATGAAGGATCCACTTGAGTCAAAGGGCTGCTTTTATGACCACCGACCCATTTGAAGTTCTTGCTGGCTGTCCTTAAAGTCTTTCTTCTTGTCCTTGTTCTTTGATCTTGAAGCTTAACGCAGTTTCAGTCACACGCGGTCCATTTCAACATTGTTCTCATCTAGCGTACAGGAACATCTAGTCCTAAGAGCAAAGAACTGCAAAACTTATGAGTAACTACCTCTACTAGTTAATTGCTTGGCTATACTTTTGTCTATTGTTTCAATCAGTGTTAGTATAAGATTTCTAATAATTATTTACCAAATCTCACTTTTACAGTCACTTAGCAGCAAACCAGCTTCCACAGCTGGTACAAAATATTAAAACCATCAAAATATTTAGACATACCATACAGAATGTATGGAAATATACTATCAGAAGCTATTGGTTTTTCTGTGTTTTGTTTCAAGAAATTAAGGAAACCGTCATGGACACCAGTTACGCTGCTTGGAAACCCCTCACCCTACTCAAATCTTGATTTGAGTATCAAAGATTCCAATCGGTAGAGCTAAGTGCAGTTGACCAATGATTGTTTTGAAATAAGAATATTGATGAGGTTATATGAGGACCAATCGTTATAAAGGTTAAATTTAAGAGCGAGCGTATCGAAGATTCCAATCGGTAGGGCTAAGTGCAGTTGACCAATGACTGTTTTTAAATAAGAATACTGATGAGGTTATATGAGAACCAATTGCTAATAAAGGTTAAATTTAAGAGCATAGCATGCGTTTTTATGGAAAGAGCTCATGTAACAACGACCTGATGGAAAAAGTCTATAAAAACCTGACGAATTTTGATATTAAGTTGGACACACCTTTGGAGGAGCGATCCCCCGGTGTCCCCCTGCTTCTTAACGTCACATCAGCTGTGAAAAATGCACTCACACTGAATTTCATGAATTTTACAA
>NW_010972845.1:12402-13003 GCF_000737465.1 Haliaeetus leucocephalus | reverse complement strand
CAGACATCAATTGTATTTTATAGTTTGTAGGCAATAAATGGGCACAAGCAGAATATGTAGTTTCTTCTGATGAGATAAGACATCCTGTAACTCAAGTAATTAAAGGATGTGTGGATAGATTTGTGAAAACACAGAAAAACAGACATGGACTCAAGGATGAGTGAAACTGAGAACACAAGTAAGAAGATAAGGGGTGATTTGTTAGCATGAGAACAGCATTTTGGGGGTCAAAGATTATTTGACATGAAAGATACGAGAAGAACAAAGGAAAAACAGAAGTTTAACATGAAAATACTGAAAAGTGCGACTGGAGGAAAACGACAGGGTTAAAAGTGCAACCAGAGGAAGACTACTGACTTTATCCCTTGCAGATCCCCGAAGGCCCCTCCGAACCACAAGAGACGCGCGCAAGTGGGGGTGCTCTGGTGGAGTTATGTTAATAGATACCTGAAATATTAAAATAACCCCTTGGAAACGCCATGAGCACAGTGTATGAAAAGGCGAGTTCGGGTATAACCGGCGTGCCTCTGGTTTTGACCATGCGCCCAGCGCTGTTTGCCTTTGTTCTGTAATAAACTTGTAAAATTCATTAAATTCAGCA
>NW_010972845.1:7891-8680 GCF_000737465.1 Haliaeetus leucocephalus | reverse complement strand
ACCCCCCCCCCCTTCAGGAATGGTTCAGTCCAAAGCCTGTTGAGGGCAATTGGAGAATTCCCAAACTCCTGCCCGTGACCCCTGACCTGGCCTTGAGGGTCACCCCCTGTCCCTAAGCACGACCTTCGACCCCTGACCTGTCCCTCAAGGTGCCCCCATGTCCCCCTTTCCCCTTGGCATGCCCCTAACCGCGACCTTTGACCCCTAACCTGTCCCTCAGGCTGTCCCCATCCGTCCCCCTCTCCCCTTGCCTTGTCCCGGAGCGTGTCCCCCCTAACCGTGACCTTTGACCTGACCTCTGCCCTCTCTTTTCCCGCAGTGGCCCTGCTCTCCTCGCCGGGACCGGAGAGCGTGCAGAACCGGGTGGCCCGCGCCCTCGCCAACCTGGCGCTGGAACCCGACGGCGCCCGGGATGTCCTCGACGCCGGTGAGCAACGGGGTCCCCCGGGGGTCCCCCGGGGATCCCTCGGGTGTCCCCAAGGTCTGCAGGGGACAAGGACGGGTTCCCCGGGGTGCTTTGGGTGGCCACGGGGTCCCCAGGGGTCCCTTGGTGGGTCCCCGAAGTCTCCAGGGGTCACCTGAAGTGGTTTTTGGGGGTCTCCTGCCTGTCCGTGAGGTCCCCTAAACGTTCTCAGGGGTCCTCCGGCTGTCCCCGAAGTCCTTTAGGATGGGTCCCCGTGTCCCCAACGAGCCCCTTAACGGCTTTCTCCTCCCTGTGGGTGCTGGGACACCCTCTGGGGGGTGCCCCCCCCCCCCCCCCCCCCCCCCCCCTGCCGCCCTCGCCCCGCG
>NW_010972845.1:6864-7881 GCF_000737465.1 Haliaeetus leucocephalus | reverse complement strand
GGGGGGGCCCCCGGGGGGGGCCCCCCCCCCCCCCCCCCCCCCACGACGGGTGCCACGTCTCCGGAGGGTGTCCCCAGCACACGCCCCCGGATGCGTTTCTCAGCCCTGCGGGTAGCGGGACGTCCCCAACTTGTCCCCTAACGGACCCGAACGTCCTCAAATTGCGTCCCCGATCCCCACCTTAATGGTTTTCTCATCCCTGGGACCACCGGGACATCCTTGGGGTGTCCCTGAGGCCCCCGCCTTAACTCTGTCCCCCTTTTTCCCTTCCAGGTGCTGGCCCCCTCCTGGTATCGCTGGCCGCCTCCTGCGGCACCCCCGAGTGCCTCCACAGCGCCGCCCGTGCCCTCCGCATTTTGGGGGCCGCCCCGGCCCCCCGCCGGGCCCTGGGTCGAGCCGGAGCCGTCCGAGCTTTGGCTTCCCGCTTGGCATCCCTCTCTCCGGCTGATCCCGCCTGCCCAGCCGTCGCCCGAGCTCTACGGGGTCTCACCGACAGCCCCGGCCCTTCGGCCGACGACGTGGCCCCCGCTTTGCCCGCCTTGGCCGCCTTGGCCGCTCACGCCAAGCGGGACCACCGCCAACCCGCCCTGGGAGCCATCGCCAACGCTTGCGCCCGCGCTCCTCTCCGACCCGCCTTGGGGGCCGCCGGGGCGGTGGAAGCGGTGACGGAAGAGGTGAGGAGAGCGTTGGCGTCTCCCAACGTCGCCGGTGCCACCGTAGCCGTCCGGGCGCTCTGCCTGTTGTGCCGGGAAGCCGTCAACCGAGCGCGGGTACGAGCGGCCGGCGGGTTGGGGTTGCTCCTGCGCCTCCTGGCCGAACCCCGCGCCCGGCCGTGGCGTCCCCGCGTCCTTCTGGCTTTGGCCGCCTTCGCCTACGACCAGGAGGCGTTGGCGGCTCTGGAAGCTCGAGGCCTCGTCCCGCTCCTTGCCGACGTCCTGCGAGCCCGGGCCGATGAGGAGGAGGACGAAGAGGAGGAGGACGAAGAGGAGGAAGACGAAGAGGAGGAGGATGAAGCCG
>NW_010972845.1:0-5915 GCF_000737465.1 Haliaeetus leucocephalus | reverse complement strand
TCCCCCCCGCCGTCGCCTGCCCCCCATGGGGGCCCTGGCCTTACCCCGGGGGGTGGGCGAGGGGGATCCCTGGCTCCCCGAAGCTCCCGCTCTCCTACTTTTGGGACGGCTGGCAGCCGCCGATGAACCCAGCCGAGCCCTGGCCACTGCCCCCGTTGTTTCGGGGCTCCTTCGTTACCTGACGGGGGTCCCAGCTCCAGCCCCCCGGGCTGCCCGGGTGCTGCAGCGCCTGACAGGGCACCCTGCTTTTTTGGGGGCCCTGGTCCGGGCTTACGTCCCCTCCCTGCTCCATTCCTGGCTGGTCCTCGGCTTCACCCCACCCCAGGCCGAGGAACTTTCGCGGCCCGGGGGACCCAGGCATCCGGCTGCCCCCCCTCACCCCCGCCAGGCACGCCTCAAGGAGTTGGGTGAGTTGGGGGGGGGGGGCTTAAGGGAACTAACTGGGATTACTGGGAGCCACGGCTGGCCTTTGAGCATCACGCCAGGGGTTCCTTGGGGGCTTCTGGGGGTCTTTGTTGACCTTTTGGGATCCCCAAGGTTTCCTGGGGGACTACTGGGGGTCCCCAGGGGGTCCTGGGTGGCCTTTGGGGGTCTCTGGGGGGGGCTGCTGGGAGTCCCACAGCAGGTCTGGGTGGCCTTTAGGGGTCTTTGAGGTGTCCCCAGTGGGCTATTAGGGGTCCCAAGGAGTCCCTGGTATCTCTGGGGGTCCTTGGTGGACTTTGGGGGGGTCCCTGGAGGTCCTGGGTAGTCTTTGGGTGTCCCTGGGGGGCTGTGGGAGGTCCCCAGGGCATCCTGAGTGGCCTTTTGGGGACTCCTGCGGTGTCCTGAGTGGTCTTTAGATGATCCCATTGCCTTTTGGGAGTCCCCAGTTGTCCCTGGGAGGCTTTGGGTGTCCTTGGAGGACTGTTGGATGTCTCTGGGGGACTGTTGGGGGTCCTGGGTGCTGGTTTGAGTCTCCTGGGGTGATCCTGGGGGGCCGGGAGGAGGAGGGAAGATCCACAGCGGGATCCTATGGACCTGACACGCCCCCTCACCCCAATATGTCCCTGTGTCTCCCCAGGTGAGGGACTCCTGCGCAACCTGGGGGCGGCGGCAGCGGCCCCCTTCGGCGTGGGGCTGCTGACTCACATGCTGCGCTGCGGAGCCCCCCCAGCCCGCCTGGCCTGTGCCACCGCCCTGCCTTTGCTCACCAGGTACGACCCTATAGCAACCCTATAGCACCCCTATAAAGCCCCTGTAGGTTCCGTGCTGCGCCCCCCTCACAACCCGAACTGGCCTGTAGCTCACCCTGGGGGGGGGTCCCTCACGCATTCCCCTGCACCCGGACCCGTAAATCATCTATAGAATCTGTATGTCCCCTATAGACTCTACAGTGTCCCCGTAGCCCCCCCCAGAACCAGCCCCATAACCCCCATGGGAGATCCCCAATGTGTTCCCCTGTGCCCGAGCCCATAAATCCTCTATAAAGCCCAATACATCATCTATAGAGCCTTTTAAGTCCCCTATAGAGCTTCTGCAGCCCCCTCTAGCCCCCAGAACCAGCCCCATAACTCACATGGGAGATCCCCAATGTGTTCCCCTGCGCCCGGGCCCGTAAATCCTCTATAAAGCCCAATACATCATTTATAGAGCCTTTTAAGTCCCTTACAGAGCTTCTGCAGCCCCCAGAACCAGCCCGATAACTCACGTGGGAGATCCCTGATGTGTTCCCCTGCGCCCGGGCCCGTAAATCCTCTATAAAGCCCAATACATCATCTCTAGAGCCTTTTAAGTCCCCTATAGAGCCTTTTAAGTCCCCTATAGAGCTTCTGCAGCCCCCTCTAGCCCCCAGAACCAGCCCGATAACTCACGTGGGAGATCCCTGATGTGTTCCCCTGCGCCCGGGCCCGTAAATCCTCTATAAAGCCCAATACATCATTTATAGAGCCTTTTAAGTCCCCTATAGAGCCTTTTAAGTCCCCTATAGAGCCTCTGCGGCCCCCTCTAGCCCCCACAACCAGCCCCATAACCCACCTGCGGGGTTGCCGCACAGATTCCTGCTTGTTCACTGGTCTCAAGTTTCTATAGAGCCCCGTAGGATCTGGATGGGGTCCCCGAAACAGCCTGTAGATCCCACATAGGTGCTCAGTATAGATTTCTTTAGGCAAGGCAGGGCATGCATTATATATATTTTCCCAGTAGGTGGCCCCATCGATCCACTACAGACAATTTCATGAGTGTTTCCTCTAGATTTCCCCGTAACAAACCCTACAGATCTTCCGTAGGTCGCCTCGTAGCGAGTGCAATAATTTCCTATAGATCCCCTATTTCTGGCCCCGTAGAGCCCCCGTAAATCCTCTACAGATCCCCAGTGCCCAAGTCTATAGATTACCTATAGGGGCCCCCTGCAGAACTCGCCACGGGCAGCCCTGTACGTTCCCTATGGCTGCCCCCTAAGCGGCCCTGCTAGTCCTTATAGGCAGCCCCGTAAGTCTCATATAGATTTCCTACCTATAGCCCTATAGTTCCCCTATAGATCTGCCTACAGAAATCCTATACGTTCCCTCTGTGTGCACTCCCGCCCCGTGTCATCGGCACATCACTCGTGTCTCAGGCGTGTGCAGCCCCCCGGGGTTGGGGGGGTGGTCCTAGACCCTATGGCGTGACCCACGGCGTTGGCGTCACGTTGGCGTGGCCCACGGCGTTGGCGTCGCGTTGGCGTGGCCCACGACGTTGGCATTGCGTTGGTATCGCCTACAGCGTTGGCGTCACGTTGCCGTGACCCGCGTCGTTGCCAGGACTTGTGTCGGTGTCACGTTGGCGCGACCCACGGTGTCAACGTCACGTTGGCTTGACCCCGTGTTGGCAGCATCACGTTGGCGTGACCCACGTCGTTGGCGTGACTCGGGTCACCGTTGTCACGGTGGCACGGCCTGTGTTGTTGGTACGACCCTCGGCACCGGTGTGGTGTCGGCGTGACCCTTGGCGTCCCTTTGCCATGACGCTGGCGTGACACGTGTCCTTGACGTGTGCAGGCCGGCGTCCCCGGCGCGGGGGCTGCTGTGGGGAGGGGGTGCGGTGGCCCTGCTGCTCTCGGCGGTGGCCCGGGGTCCCACGTCCCCCTACGAGCCCCCCCCGGCCTTCGCCCTCTACGCTGCCGATGCCATCGCCCTCCTGCGGGGACATGCCGGGGACACGCCGGGAGACATCGGGGATGCGGCAGGGGACGGTGAGGACACGCTGGGACGTGCCAGCGCCGAGGACCTGCAGGTACGGCCCCATGGGGTGCTGGGGACAAGCGATGGGGACATTGAGGATGTGGTTGGGGACGCTGGGGCTCGTTGGGGACGTGGAGGATTGTTGAGGACTTGTGGGGACACTGAGGAGCCGGTTGGGGACGTAGGGATCGCGAGGGACTCGTGGGGACAGACGTACGGGGATACTGGGGACATCGGGGATCCCATGGGGACACTGGGACACCCACAGCCTCTCCGGTGCTCTTGGGGATCCTCAGGTGCACGGAGACGGGGACACCAGGGACCTGTGGGAACCCGGGGACGCTGAGGACCTGTGGGGACAAGCGGACAGACGCGGGGAGAGTGGCGACATCCTTGGGGAGAACGGTGACCTGCAGAGACCTCCGGACCGCCACAAGGACCTCAAGGACCCGTGGGGACACCCAGACACCTTTGGGGATGCTGAGGACACCTGGGGACACATGGATGGCCACGCAACCTCTCCTGCGGATGGACACGGTGACATCGGGGACGCGCCAGGGTGCACCGATGGACATGGGGACCTGTGGGGACACGCAGACGGACTTGGGGACGCTGATGACTCGTGGGGACCCCCGGGATCCCCGTGTCCCCTCTCCCCCGTGACCCTCTATCCCCCACCCCTGCTGTCCCCTGTGTCCCCATGTCCCCAAGTATCTCCAGACCCGTTTTCCCTGGGCCCCCCCTGTCCCCAAGTGTCCCAGAGGGCTGCTAAACGTCCCCGATCATCCTCTTGTCCCCAGCTGTCCCCAAACCCTCCCAACCTCCATTCCCCAGTGGCCCCAAGACCCCCCAAATGTCCCCTGCTCTCCTCTCCTCCTCCGCTGCCCTCAAACCTCCCCAACTCGTGTCCTGGGGCACCTCTGAGGTCCCCCAACCCCTGTCCCCAACTGTCCCCATGTCCCCAAGTTTCCCCAACCCCCCTCGACCCGTGTCCCCAGGTGTCCCCAACGTCCTCCAACCCATCTCCCCAACCATCTCCCCGTCTCCGAGCCTCCCTAAGCTCCTCCAACTCCTGTCCCCAAGCGTCCCCAAGCTCCTCCAACCCATCTCCGCCACCGTCTCCAGCCCCCCAAGCATCCCCGACCCCCCCAACCGCCCGTCCCCCGGTGTCCCCAACGTGTCCCTATGCCCGGACCCCCCACGACCTCCTCCTCCTCCCCAACGGCACCCACCCCGGGGTGCCAGCGGCCCGGGCGGCCCTGACCCGGGGGTCCCCCGTCTTGGGAGCCATGTTGGGGGGAGCCTTCGCCGAGGCCCGCCAGGCAGCGGTGACCTTAGGCTGCGCCCCCCGCCACCCTCTCCTCCTCCTCCTCCATTTTGTCCATGGCTGCCGGGGTCACCCCAAGGACAAATGTCCCCTCCTGTCCCCGCCGGTGGCCCCCGCCGCCGCCGACGCTGCCATTGCCTTGGCCCGCCGTTATTTGGTGGACGGTTTCGAGGGCGTCATGGTCGCCGCTGTCACCGCATCCCCCGGTGCCCTCTGGGCCTTGGCCGAAAGGTGGGGTTGCGCCCCGTTGGCCACCCGGGCCGCCCAAGCCATTTTGGGGGGGCCACCCCACGACGTGGCCCCTCGGTTGGTTCGGGTGGCGCAGTTGGCCCGATGTCCCCCTCGCTTGGCCAGGGCCTTGATGGCTGCTGTGGCACCCCGGGGGGTCCAGCCCCACCTTGAGATGGGGGAGCCGTGGGGTGGGGGTGACCCCTTGCTGCGACTCCCCGGAGATGCCAATGGGGACCTCGGGGACGTCCAGGAGGACCTCGGGGACTTGGAAGATGATTTTGGGGTCCCTTACGAGGATCTCGGGGATAGCCGGGGAGACCTCGGCAATGTGGCAGACCCCTTTGGGGACCCGTCTGTGGATGTTGGGGACCCCTTAGGTGAAGATGATGGGGACGTGGAGGTCAAGGGGCCTCTCTAAGACCTTGGGGACCCCTTTGGGGATCTTGGGGACCACGGCATGGGTGTTGGGGACCCCTTAGATGAAGACGAGGAGGACGTGGAGGTCAGGGACCTCTCTAGGACCTTGGGGACCACTGCATCAGTGTTGGGGACCTCTCTAAGACCACGGGGACGCCCTCAGGGATATCTCTGGATGTTGGGGACCCCTTAGATGATGTGGCCATGAAGGTCAGAGGACTTCTCCAAAGCCTTGGGGGCCCTTTTTTATGGGTCTTGGCGACCCCTTAGGTGAAAATCAGGAGGACGTGGTCAGGGGACCTTTCTGAGACCTTGGGGACATCCTGGAGGACCCCTTTATGCCTGTTAGGGACCCCTTAGACAGGGACGAGGGAGACAAAGATGTCAGGAGAGCTCTCTGAGATCTTGGGGACACCTTTAGGGACCTTGAGGAGATGGAGGACACCTTCAGGGACCTCCATGGGAACCTCAGGGAGGACTTCAAGGATGTGGTGGACCACCTTGGGGACCCCTTCGATGAGAACATGGAGGTCAAGGGACCTCCCTGAGACCTCGAGAACACCCATTAATCTGGGGACGCACTGAAGGACCGTAGCAACGTTGGAGAACTCTTAGATGAAGATGAGGAGGACGTGGGGGTTGAGGGACACCCTTGGGGTCCTCCTCTAGATGTTAAGGCCTTTTTTGATGATAAAGACGAGGCTGAGGAGATGGGGAGCCCCCCCCATAAGGACTTGGGGACC
>NW_010972844.1:9175-10173 GCF_000737465.1 Haliaeetus leucocephalus | reverse complement strand
CCTGCACTTTAGGTCCTGAACCCCACTTTTGAAGACCACTTCCATCTCCACACAACCCCAGGAACATGCTGACACTGGAGAATCACCATGCTCTCCAGGCAGCTCCAGATACCCCTCCTAGAGGATGGGTGTCTGCACATCTACATCCCTCAGTTACACTCATCACCTTACCTGTCACCAGACACTGAATGGTGACTCCTAAATCCAGCCCTATGTCTTTAAAAGGCTTCAAACCATGAGCTTTTTACTCCAGAAAACATGGAGGAAGAGGAACTTCAGAGGTGCAGTTCCTCAGGCCTCTTTGTGGAACGAGCCTCACCTGAAAGCAGTGCACCGTGGGGATCCCATTTAATTACAGAGATGCTATGAAAGAGGCCAGCTCTGAGCCACTGTTAGACACTTTTATAAGGGAACCAGGTGAGACAAAGTAGGTTCATGCCTCCGATGAAGTGACACAAATCCAAACATTTGTGTATTAACATAATAACCATGAATGACAGTAACAACAGCCATAATGATGATAATAGTAATGATATTAAAAACAAAACAACAGAACAAAACAAACAAAAAGAACAATCCAAAAACTCACACCCTAAACAAACAAACAAACAAAAAAGAGCCCAAAACAGTCTGGAATCAGATACTTTGTGAATCATTTGTCGAGAGAGGTAGTAGGTTTTTCACTATTGAAAAATGAGCATGAAATCTGTTTCTTAATGGCGTCTTCGAGCTTCTTGTTCCTCATGATGTAGATGAGGGGGTTCACTGCTGGAGGCACCTCTGAGTACAGAAATGACACCACCAGGTCGATGGTTGGGGAGGAGATGGAGAGGGGCTTCAGGTAGGCAAACATGCCAGTGCTGATAAAGAGGGAGACCACATCGAGTTGAGGGAGGCAGGTGGAAAAGGCTTTGTGCTGTCCCTGCTCAGGCGGGATCCTCAGCACAGCCATGAAGATCTGCACATAGGACAGCACAATGAAAACAAAACATCCAAAA
>NW_010972844.1:4830-8562 GCF_000737465.1 Haliaeetus leucocephalus | reverse complement strand
AGTGCTTGCACAGTGTCAAGGCCTTCTCTGTTTCTCTCTATGCCCCCTCAACGAGTAGTTTGGATTGCTTGACACTAGAAGAGCAGGGGATGTCATTTAGCAAGGCCAAGCTTCTTGCTCTATATTGGTGTCTGTGTCCCTGTTTTTGGTAGCGGATGGGCAGCAGGAGCCCCTGGGAGAAGAGACAATGGGTTATCCCATGCCGGACACAGCCAAGTCCAACCAGCTCTGCAACAGACCTACTGCTGGCAAAAGCTAACCCATCAGCAAAGCCGGTGGCACCTCTGTGAAAGTGTATTTAAGAAAGGGCACAAATGCCAGAGTGGAACAGGAGTAAGGAAAAAAAAGAGCGTGAGGAAAATTCCTGCAAACAGCAAGGTCGGTGAAGAAGAGGGGGAGGAGGAACTCCATATGATGCAGAAGAGATTCCCCTGCAACCTGCGGAGGATCAAATGCCAGAGAAGTTGGATATTTCCTGAAAGAACTGTAGCTTGTGGGAAGGATGCCACAGGAAAAGCATAAGGAGGGAGCAGCAGAGGTGACCTGTTAGGAACTGACTGTAGTCCCCATTCCCCCTTTTCCCACTCACAGGGAAAGGAGGTAGAGGAGTCAGCAATGAATGAATGAAGCTGAGCCTGGGAAAAAGGAGAAAGGGGAGGTGCTGTTGCAGTATTTATCTTTTCTTCTCACTATCCAACTGCCCTGGGTGCAGCTGGGACAGAGTTAATTTTCACAGGAACCTGGGAGGGGGCACAGCCGGGACAGCTGACCTGAACTAGCCAAGGAGCTATTCCATGCCATGTGACATCATGCTCAGTATACAAATGGGGAACGGGCTGCGCGGGGGCCTCTCAGCTTTCAGTGGGGAAAGTGGCAGAGCATCAGGTTCCGGGTGGTGAGCAGTTGCCCTGTGCATCACTCATATTAGTATATTCTTTTATTAGTTCCATTGTTGTTGTTGTAACTACTCTGTTTGTGTTGTCCCAGTAAATTGGCCTTATCTCAACCCGCAAGATTCCGTTTATTTTCTTTTCTCCTTTCTGATTCTCCTCCCCATCCCACCAAATGGGTGCAGGAGGAGTGAGCGAGTGGCTGCGTGGTCCTTTGTTACCAGCTGGGCTGAAACCACGAAAACAACCCTATTTGAATTGGTAATAAGTTAATTTTCCTCCTTTTGAGTCTGTTTTGCTCATGACTAATTGGGAAGTGATGTCCCTGATTTCAGAACAAGCAATTCAACATTTCTTCTCCTTCTGTACTGTTGAGAAGGAGGAGTGAGAGAGTGACAGGTGGGCAAAGAGGGGAGTAAAAGACTGATTGGATGCATCAGGGTCTCTTCTGGGGCTTAATGATGCTATCAGTGTCCTGGAGGAGCTGACAGAGTTTTCAGATGACACAAACCTGAGGTGCGGACCAGTCTATACACTGGAGTGCTGCCTTCTAGAGGAACCTCGACAAGTTGGCAGAGTGGGCCAAAAAGAACCTACTAGATTTCAGAGAGAAGAAATGCCAAGTCCTGCCCCTGGGGTGGCCTAACCCTGGGCAACAGCCCCCGGTAGGGTGCAGCTGAGCAGAAAAGGCCCTGGGGGTCATGGTGGACAACAAGCTGCCCAGGAGTCAGCAGTGAGCCCCTGCAGCCAAGAAGGCCAAGAGCAGCCTGCCTGTATGAAGAGAAGCATGGCCAGGAGATGAGGGGGAGGGATTCTCCCCCTCCATTCACTGCTTGCTAGACCACATGCACAGCACTGCACTGAGTTTGGGGCCTCCTGCCCCCAGTACAGGAAAGACATTGATCAACTGGAGCAAGTTCAGTGAAGGGGCACCAATACAGTCAGGTGTGTGGGGCTGTGCACAGGGCTGGAGAACTTTCCACCTGAGGAAAGGCTGAGGGAACACTGTTCAGTATGGAGATGAGAAGGCTTTGGGAAACCTCACAGGATCATTTCAGTACCTACCAGGCAGTTAAGAAAAGAAAGCCAGGCTCTTCATCATGGTGCATGGTGGGAAAAGGAGAGGCAAGGGACAAAAGTTGAAAGAATATTCAGGCAGGAGGTGAGGTCCATGAGGTCATAACCATAAGGTCACTTACGCACTGGAAGAGGTTGCCCTGAGAGGTTGTGCAGTCCCAGTCCTTGGAGGTTTTCAAGCCTTCTCTCCCCCTAAATATGGTCTCCAAACATTGAACAGAACACTCTTGCTCGTGCAAGAAGGAAGCGAAAGCCTATGGCACTGGAAAAGCTCTGCCTCCCCTGGGCCCTCTCTTCCCTATGAGAGAGGTCTTCCACCAACCCCACCCTTCTTCCACCTTCAGCTTTGGCAGCTGCCTGTGCCTGGCCTGCCCACTTGCCTTCACCACTCACCTTTGTAACTGAGGCCCGACACATATCTTGGCACTCCCACTGTAAGCTGGCACCCACCCCACACCTGGAGTCTACCTGGCCATGGAGGCAGGGAGAGGCCAGGTCCCCTCTGCCCGGTGCTGGGCACAGCTTTCTCCTGGGAATGTCCCCAAAGAGCTCTCTTCATGTGTGTGTCAGCCTGTGGCCTGGCAGGGGTGGAACTGGGACAAGGGCTGCTGGGGCAGGGCTGAAGTAGCTCAGCTGGGAGAGCGTTAGACTGAAGATCTAAAGGTCCCTGGTTCAACCCCGGGCTTCAGCACAGATTTTCTCCTGTAGATTTTTGCAGAGAGTGCCTGCCTGCCTGCCTTCTTCCAGCCTGCCCTGGCCCTCCTTGCTCCTTCACCTCTTGCCAGTGCACTGCCCGTGCACTGTAGCTGCAGATCTGCAGGTTAGAATGAGCCTTCCTCTTGCACTGCAAGCCCCCAGCCTTCCCCTGGACAGGACTCTCCATTCAGTGCTTCTTTGGGGTGGTCTCCAGCCATCCCTCCTTCCCTGCTCCACAGCACTTGGCATCTCTCCTTTGCGGGGTCTCTGCAAAGACCCTGTCTCTCTCCTCTTTGCCGTTCTCGATGGTGCACAGACTGTTCCCCTTGTCATAGACACATCACGGGAGAAGAGCGTCTCTCCTACTAGCAGGCATCAAGGGGATGTAGCTCAGTGGAAGAGCGCCCGCTTCGCATGTGGGAGGTCCTGGGTTCAATCCCTGGCATCTCCAGGGGTGGTGCTTTTGCCCTGACTGCCCAGCCTCAGGCAGGTGTGGGCTGGAGCTCTGGCACTGCTCCTCTCCAGGCCCTGTGGGCCTGCCCTGCCCACCCAGGGCTTGGCTGTGAGGTGGGCAGGGCTGTGGGAGGGCTGTGTGCTGCCTCTGCTGAGACCCCTCTTGGAGGAGAAGCAGGCAGCTGTGCTGGACCTGAGCCCAGGTCACTGCCCTGAATCCTAGACCCACCCCACCCACCATCCAGGGACAATGCTTGGCAGCAGAGTGTGCCTGTGAGGAGACCTCAGGGAGGGCATAGACAGCAGCAGCACGCTAAGGAATCCTTTCTGGCTGCACTGGGAGATGTGGTGTGAGGGTGCTGGCCCAGCCCAGGTGTCCTTTGGGACCAGAGCCACACTGCCCTGGTGGCTTTCCAGGGCTAAGGGTCTGAGATTCTCCTGTCTCCACTCCAGGTGGAGATCCCATACCACATGGGAAGCATTCTGTACCAGCAGGTAAGGGTGTCTGGGCTGGATGAGCATGGGCAGGGCTGTGGGACTCCCAGCTGGAGTTTTCCCTCCACCATCCTTCCACCATTGCCACTGGCTTGAGCAGAGCCTCAGCTCAGGGAACCTG
>NW_010972844.1:0-4820 GCF_000737465.1 Haliaeetus leucocephalus | reverse complement strand
GCCTGCTGTCCCTGAGACATGCCCGTTTCCCCACCTCCATGACTTTGTTCTCTGCTCCTCCTCATCAGCCTCAGGAAGATGCCCTGACACTTGGGCAGGCAAGCACCAGCTCCGGGTCAAAGCCCCCAGAGACTTTTATTAGGAACAAAGATGATGCACAGCATAAAAACGGGAATAAAAATAGGGGAAACTCCAGGCGGTTTCTGTTGCCCATGAGACAAGCAACATGGTTCCCAGGTGCTCACGGCTCTCCCAGCTCCACAGACCTCTTCTCCCTCCTGGCTGCACCCAGCTGCACAGCAGGGATGGGCTCTCATGGCCTGGGGCTCTGGGACTGTTGTGCACAGAGCTCCGGTGTCACAGCCGTTGTGTCCTCAGGGGGATGTGCCAGAGACACCTCTTCAGCATCATCATAGCCCATGCTCCCCAGGGACAGGGGCCACGTGTCTCCTTCAGCTCCAGGCACCCCAGCACTTGTCCAGGAGCACAGGCTGGCCCCTGCAAGCAGCAAGGCAGGACAATGCAGTTCAGCCCATGGGGTCTGTACAGCATCTTCCTCCCTGCTCCTTCTCCTACCCCTAGTCCCTCCAAGGAAAACGCCTGGGACAGGTTCCCCCTTCCCAGGAGGCTGGGGTCTCAGGACAGCAGTGACTTGGGTGACCCCAGGGTTGGCACCCCAGGAACCAGCAGTGCTAAATTTCCCTCTCACCTCCGGGTGCATCCCTGGGCTCTGCTCCCTCCTCTGGCTCCCTGGGCATTTCCCTCTCTCCCTGCCCAGGGGCAACATCCTCCACGGGATCAGAAACCTCCCTGGCATCATCATAACCATCTGCTGGGTCACCTCCAGGTGGGACAAGAACATCTGAAAAGAGAGGCGAGCTGGTGACAGTGAGAAGATACATCCTGCAGAGCAGAGCAAAGATGCGCAGGGACACAGGGCTGAGACACGGGTATTGGCAGCACCACAGGAGACCCCCATGTCCTCCCCATCTCCAGCGGTGACACTGAGAGACACCTCTGCCCATCACAGGTCTTCAGGGAGATCAACTCCTTCTTGCCTCTGTTACCTGGTGCTGATCCCAGACCATCCTCCTCCTCACTGACCCCAGGGTAGGGCTGCAGCTGGGTCAGGGACTCCTCTGAATAGGAGCCTGCAGAGATGCATGGTGGCTATTATGAAGTGAGCGCCACTGACCTGGCTCGTGGTCAGTGCTGCTGGGGAAGGGGGACCCACAGAGCTGGGGCTGTGTGGGGAGGAGGGCTGGGAAATCACCCTGCCTCCCTGGGGCAAACCCTGTCTCAAAGGTGCTCCCAGAGCTGCCCTAGGACAGCCCCTTCCCTCACTCCATGGGTGTCCTTGGGGTGCAGGGGCAGGAAGAGAGGGGCTGTCCAGCTGGGACAGGCAAAGCTGTTTGTTTGGGAGAAAGCTCCCCTTCCAGGCCCAGGACCTGGATGGTCTTCCCACAGACCACGTGGCCCCAGGGGGGCCGTGGGCTGGGGGGCTTCAAGGAATCAGCCCGGGGTTGGGGCCAGGGGAAAGGGTCCTGCAGATTTGCCTCCAGGGAGGACCCACACCCACCTGAGCGACCAAACCTCGCCTGCTTCTCCCACGCTGGGCTGTAACCCATCTCCTCGTACAGGGCCTCAGGGAAGGGCTCCTGAGCACTCCTGGAGCCTGGGGACAGAGGTAGGGCTGGCAGAGGGACAGGCAGAGGGGCAATGGGATCACACTGCGCTGCCCCAAACCTGTTTCTTGGGCCAGCCCAGGACTGGCCCGATGGCACAGCCCCACTGCACTGTCCAGGCACAGCTGCCACATCCCCAGTGAGGGCAACATCACCGTGGAGATTATCTGGGGCAGCGTCACCCTCACATCATCCCATCGGAGACAGCGCTCATGCCCCTCTGGCCCCAGGGTCATGCACCCCTTGTCTGACCCTGGAGCAGCTCCCATGTTTCTTCCACTTGGAGCTTTCCCCTATCTGCCCCACAGGTCTAGAGCAGCCAGGGGATGGGCAGGTCTGGGCAGAGGGGACAGCCTGCGGGCCTGACACCACGGGGACAGACCGTTCTGCCCTGCACTCCTCCCATCATCTCCCTTCTCCCAGAGTCCCCCCCAGCACTACCCAGAGCATTGCCAGCCTTGGCCATCTCCCTTCTGCTCACATTTCCCCCAGCCCCGCTCTTCCATTTCTTTCCTTGCCCCATCCCTCCCCCCCCCCGCCTCTGGGCTCTCTCCACCCCTTGCTGCTGGTGCCCCACAGCCAAGCACTCAATGGGGTGGTGCATGGGACAGGTGGCAGCACACGGTCTCATGCCCCCAGCTCTGCCTGTGCCCCCCACTGACACCCCGCAGCCCTTCCAGGAGGTATTTCCCCCTGGGACCGCTGTGGAAAGCCCAACCTCTGCGCCCAGCCCTGGTGCTTAGTGCTTGCCCAGCCAGGAGGGCCAGGAGCAGGCAGAGAAGGGCCCCCAGGATGATGCAGATGATGACGGGCACTGAGACTCTCCCGCTGCCACTCAGACGGCCACGGGGGGAATCTGTGTGGGCAAGAATATGGAAAGGCCAGCACCAGGCCTGGGTGAGGTGGGAAAAGCACCATTCCTGACCCCCATCACACAAGGCAGCAGGGGGTGGAGGGCCCCAGGGATGAGCAACGGAGAAGCTTCTACCCTGATGAGTAAATTATAACCTTCCCTACCCCCCTCACCACCAGACCAGTGCCTTCTCCTGGGAGTTTCACACCCCAGCAAGGAGCCCCTTCCACCCAGCTGGGGGTCACAGTCTTGCCCTGGGGATACCCAGCCCCAGGGGCAAGACAAGTTACCTGCTCGGGCTGGGACTGCTGCTGTCGTGGGTGTAGCTGCAGAGGAGGAAAAGGAGAGCTGGGCTGAGAGGGTGGGTGTGCGGGGAGCGGGGAGCCCCCCCCCCAACACACCGTGTGTGTGCCTGTGGATGTCCCTGACACATCCCACCCAAATTGCCTCTCCTGCGGTGCTAGAAAGAGAGGGCAGGATAGGGCTCAGTGCCTCTGCTGTGGGTGGCAGGCAGGATGGCACAGGCAGCCCAGGGGATAACCCTGGGGCTGCAGGGCCCCACAGGCAATGGCCAGAAGACGTCCAGTTCCACCGAGGCTGCTCCCCACTTGACACCAGGCTCCTGCACTCTGCAGAAATGTTCTTCCTCTTGGGAGGTTACAGGCCATGGCAGGACAAAGGGGGCAAAAGGCCTTCCCCCTGAGCAAGGGGTCCCAGCCCTGCCACTCACCTGAGCAGTTTACACCAGCATCTTCCTTGTGCCGGCAAGCACCGCCATCCCCAGGCCGGGCCCAGCAGTCCTGCAGAGACAGCTCTGTCCCACGGCACTCCACCTGCTCCAGCCAGATGGGGCCCGTCCCCATCCCAAACGCAGCCTCATGCAGGGCAGACACCGCGGGGCCACAGCCCAGCTGCCTGCACGCCACCTCAGCATCCCGCATGTCCCAGGAGTCGTCGCACACCGTCCCCCAAGAGCCACGGTGCCAGACCTCCACTCTGCCCGAGCACCTGTCCTCACCTCCCACGGCACGAATCTTCTCCCTGTCTGGAGAAGGCAAAGACCTCCCATGGCACAGAGACAGCAGGCAGAGCCCTGCCAGACAAGAAGCATCCACAGAGGAGCAGCTCCCTACCTGTGCACCTCGTGGAGTTGGGGCACGGGGCCAGCGGGATCGAGGGCATTTCTGGGCGTCTCCCTGAAGAAGGAAACACTGTGGTGAAAGGGCTGGTTTGGGAGATTGTGCAGAAGAGAGCAGGGCTGAGCTCTGCTTGCGCCTCCCTCTGCCATCTTGGTCACGGCAGCAACTGAACCCTGGTCATTCAGGGGACACACACAGAACTGTGGGGGGACCCCAACTGCTCAGCCCCAAAAGGTCCCTGGTTAACAGAGCAGCAGTAGCATGTCTATGGAGAAGAGGCTCTTCTGAACCCTGTCAGGTCTCTTCTGAGACCTCACCTGGAGATGCCTCTGCCTCCCCCAGGTGCTGCTGGCAACCTGGGTGGCAACTGCTGCTGGACGTGTGTGGCTGTGATCGCTTTTCTGCCACCAGCAGCAGAAGGGACTGACATGGAAAGGAAAAGCCCCTCCAAGCTCTTTTTCCGCATTTGGCTGTGCTCAACAGGGAGCAGGAGCTAGAGTGACACTGGGGTGCCCAGGTGGCTCAGAGTTACCATTGCAGGTGATGTGGGTCTCCTCTCGTGGGTCTTCACATGACCGTGGGTTCCAGGGAGCAGAGGGACACTGCCAGAAGGAGCTGGTTTTCTCCCCACACTGCACATAATCCAGCCACATAGGGCCAGACACCCTTCCGTAAGGCAGCTGTGTTTCCAGGGATCCTCCATCCCCGCAGCCCAGCTCCTTGCATGCCAGAGACACCGTGTGGAGAGTCATTGAGTTGGAGCAAATGCTGCCCCACGTCCCGTTGTAGAAAACCTGCAGGCGCCCGGAGCAGCCATCACTGTTCTCCAGCCTCAGGGCCATGAACTCTGGGAAGAAAAGTACCAAGAGGGAACAGGCTGGTCTGAGGCTGTGGGAGCCAGGACACCTCTGCACCCCCCAGGCCCACAGCTGGGTAGGGCCAGGGCCAGCACGTCCCCCTTGCACCCAAAGGTAGAGAGAAGTCCCTGATGGACAGACACCCCTGCCCTTCCTGCAAACCCTCAGGGATGGCTGAGCTCCCCAGGGACCCTCAGTGGGACTGAGGGTACCCGTGCATGGGTGTCCACAGGACATGCTCGGACAGGAGCTCAGAGGCAGCCAGGGACAGCCTTGGCCATGCCTG
>NW_010972843.1:28376-28610 GCF_000737465.1 Haliaeetus leucocephalus | reverse complement strand
AAACCAGTGACCGAAAGGGACACCGGTCAGCCCCGCGGAAACCAGTCACCCCAGTACAAACCAGTCACCCCAGTAGAAACCAGTGACCGAAAGGGACACCGGTCAGCCCCGCGGAAACCAGTGACCGAAACGGACATCGGTCAGCCCCGCGGAAACCAGTCACCCCAGTAGAAACCAGTGACCGAAAGGGACACCGGTCAGCCCCGCGGAAACCAGTCACCCCAGCAGAAACCA
>NW_010972843.1:23160-23919 GCF_000737465.1 Haliaeetus leucocephalus | reverse complement strand
GGCACTGGGGTATGCTGAAGCCTGCTCCCACCACCACAGGGTCCATATAGGATTATGGACTGGTCCAATATGATCCATATAGCCCAGTCTGATACATCTGATCCCCAATATAACCCCCCCCAGCTCAGTCTATTCCTATATACAGGCACTGGGGGATGCTGAAGCCTGCTCCCACCCCCATGGGGTCCATATAGGATTACAGACCAGTCCAATACAGTCTATATGACCCAGTCTGATACATCTGATCCCCAGTATAACCCTCCCAGCCCGGTCCTTTCCCCTATACGGGCACTGGGGGACGCTGAAGCCCCATCCCACCCCTATAGGAACCCTATAGGCTCCCACCCTGGTCCCCTAAGAGCCGTATGGCCCAGCAGGGGCACTGACCGAGGATGCGGACGCGCAGGAGCTGCTGGCCTTGGCCGTGGGGCAGGAAGATGGAGCAGATATAGGTGCCCTGGTGGGCGACGGCCAGGGGGGCCAACCGCAGCGTCACCTCCCTGACCCCCCCTTCCGTCGTCCCCAAGAGCAGTTGGACCCCTGGGGTGGCCTTGGGGACACGGGAGGTGGCTGAGTCGTAGGTGAGGAGGACACGGCCGGCGCCACGGTCTTGGTGCCGCCATTCCAGGGCGAAGGGGCCGGGGGGGGCGGCGAAGGCGCAGTGTAATTCCAGGGCGGCCCCCGGGGACCCCCCCAGATCCGGGGTGATGGTGAAGACGGAGAGAGCCGCTGCGGGGACATGGGGACAGTTGGGGACAC
>NW_010972843.1:20727-21878 GCF_000737465.1 Haliaeetus leucocephalus | reverse complement strand
CTTGGTGTCCCCAACCCCAGTCCCGGTGTCCCCTAGACCTTCCCAACCATGGTCTTAATGTCCCTTGGTGTCCCCAACCCCGGTTCTGGTGTCCCTCGATATCCCCAAACCCCAGTCCTTGTGTCCCTTTGACCTTCCCAACCATGTCCCCAGTGTCCCTTGATGTCCCCAACCCATCTTGGAACCTCTTGGTGTCCCCAACCCCAGTCCCGGTGTCCCCTAGACCTTCCCAACCATGGTCCCAGTGTCCCTTGATGTCCCCAGCCCCAGTCCTGGTGTCCCCTAGACCTTCCCAACCATGTCCCCAGTGTCCCTTGATGTCCCCAACCCTGGCACCCCACCCCATCCCCAACGTCCCCACTCACCGGCCACCTCCAACTGGACACGGACACGCAGTGGGTTGGTCACCGCAGCGTGGGTCACCACACAGGTGTAGACGTCCCCGTGATGGTGGGGACGCGTGGGGACCAGACGAATTCCACTGCTCCGGCTGAAGGTGCCGTCAGGACCTCGGCGGTGGCCCGAGGTCCACGTCTCGGTCACGGTGTCCCCGAGGGGCAACAGTGTCCCCGAGCCACTGGCCCGCCGCTGCCACCGTACCTCGACGTCGAGGGGGAAGTAACCCGAGGTGTCGCACCACAGCTCGGCTGTCATCCCCGGGGCCACCACCAGCGGCGTAGGGTGCAGCGTCACCTTGGGGGGCTCTGGGGGACAACAGGGAGGACACCGGTCCGGATCCTGTATGGCCCGGGCCAATACAGCCCCTATAGACCGGCTCCTCTACAGGGACGGGGGAGGGGCTGGAAATGGGGCTGGGATGCCCTATAGCACCCGGTCCCACCCCCACGCAATCCATATAGAATTACAGACTGGTCTGATACAGTCTATATGGCCCGATCTGGTACATCTGAGCCCCAGTATAACGCTCCCAGCTCAGTCTATTCCTACATCTGGGCACTGGGGGATGCTGGGACCTGTTCCCACCCCCACAGAGTCCATATAGCATCACAGACCAGTCCGATATGATCTATATAGCCCAGTCTGATACATCTGATCCCCAGTACAACCCTCCCAGCTCAGTCTATCCCCATATACAGGCACTGGGGGATGCTGAAGCCTGCTCCCACCACCACAGTGTCCACATAGGATTA
>NW_010972843.1:14590-16031 GCF_000737465.1 Haliaeetus leucocephalus | reverse complement strand
CCTCCTCCTCCACCTCCTCCTCCTCCTCCCAACCCCTGCTCCTTCTTGGACACCCCAGGAAGGACGGGTGGAACGGGTAAAACACCAGCCAAACGATGCCGCCGTTCGCAATGACCCTTGTGCCGCATGAAGCTGTCGCGCCACATGAATTTCTTGGCGCAGACGTCGCACTGGTAGGGCTTGAGGCCGGTGTGGGTCTTCATGTGTTCGGTGAGGTGGTGCTTCATCTTGAACTTCTTGTTGCAGACGGGACAGTCGAAGGGACGAAGGTTGAGGTGCATGTTGACATGACGGTCCCTCATGCTCTTGTGGGAGAAGGCTTTGCCGCAATGACACATGAAAATCTTGTTGCCGTCAGCCGCTGCCGCCGTCAGTTGAACGGCGCCATGTTCGACCGGAGCTTGAGGTGGGAAGACCAAGATTTGGTTGCCTTGCATGTCCATGGGGAGGAGGGAACGAGGCGGGAAAGAACCGGGACCGCCAGCGTCTTCCAAGGTTTCGTAGGGCGAAGGGAAATCCTCGGAGGACTCGCAGAAGTTCACCTGCTCCTCCAGTTTGGGGGCAGTGGGACGGGGGGCGGCCGTGACGGCACGGGGGGTTCCCTCGGTTCCTCGGGCAGGTCCTTCCACCGGATCCTCGTCCTCCTCGCAGGTGAGGACCAGATCCTCCTGCAACCATTCTTGCTTGACGTAGACCCATTGCTTTTGAGGGACGATGCTGGGTTGGACGTAGAGGGGACGTCGGCCGCCTTCCCCGTCCTCGCTGCCCTCCTCCGCCTCCAGCAGGTCCCCGGTTCCTCCCTTGCCCACCTCCTCGGAGACCCCCCGAGGTGGGTATTTGGCGGGGGGCTCGGTCCCCTCAGCTGCGTCGCGGGGGCTGAAGTAGTTGCTGCTGCTCGGCGACTGGTTGTCGCTGGTACGACTGGAGTGGGCGCGTAAAGAAGAAGAGGAAGAGGAAGAGGAGGAAGAAGAGGAAGAAGGTCCTGGCGGTGCCGCGGCAGCCCGACCTTCTTTGAGGAGCTCGGTGCACTTGTCAACGATGTGCCACATTTGGAGGACGCTCCCCACCGTCAAGAAGTTAACTATCTCCTCGGGGGCCATGGAGAGACGACCCGTGTAGGCCGAACCCAAGACGGTTTCGAAGGCGCCAGGATCCATCACGCT
The DNA here is from genome assembly GCF_000737465.1 of Haliaeetus leucocephalus. Lineage (NCBI taxonomy): Eukaryota > Metazoa > Chordata > Aves > Accipitriformes > Accipitridae > Haliaeetus > Haliaeetus leucocephalus. The sequence continues at coordinate 14,868 of NW_010972843.1, read as the reverse complement.
GGGCAAGACGATGGAGGTCATGTTCTTCAACAAGACCTGGTCGTGAAAGTACGGCGAGGATGCGGCCAAAACGGCACGGTGGGCCCGAAAAACCCGGCCCTGCACGTGGATGGAGATGTCGCAAAGCTTCCCTTCCACCCGTTGTTGGTTGAGGTTGGCCAACAAGGCGCTGGTGATCTCCGGGAAGTCAACGTGGACCAGGCCGCCGCCGCCGCCGCCGCACGAGGCCTCCATGGCGCTGCCCCGGCGGCGACGCTCCTGGAGGGGGGGGCGGTTAG
>NW_010972843.1:13973-14564 GCF_000737465.1 Haliaeetus leucocephalus | reverse complement strand
ACACCTTCACCGAATCCCCGCAAATCTGCCCCGAATCATCACCAAAAAAACCTTAATTCGGCCCTGGCATCTTCACCAAGAGCCCTAAGATCTGCCCCAAATTGTCACCAAATCCCCTCAACTCTGCGCCAACTTGGTCACCAAAAAACGTTAATTCTTCCCTGACGTCTTCACCAAATCCCCTAAAATCGGCCCCCCAAGACCTTAATTTGGCCCTCGCATCTTCACCAAAACCTTTCAAATCTGCCCCAACTTGGTCACCAAAACCCTTAATTCTGCCCCAGGTCTTCACCAAATCCCCTAAAATCTGCCCCAAATCATTCCCCAAAAACCTTAATTCTGCCCTGGCATCTTTATCAAACCCCTCAACTCTGCCCCAAATCGTCACCAAAACCACTCAACTCTGCCCCAACTTGGTCACCAAAAAACCTTAATTCTGCCCTGGGTCTTTACCAAAACCCCTCAAATTGTCCCCAAAACCTCTTTCATCTCTCCCTAATCCTCCCCAACCCCCTGACCTCAGCCCAGGTTGCGGCTCAGCTCTGACCCCCCCCCAGCCCCTATAGCCCCCATGGCTGCCCCCCTCCCCAG
>NW_010972843.1:6682-9791 GCF_000737465.1 Haliaeetus leucocephalus | reverse complement strand
CACCCTTCACCAGCTCCATCACCTCCCCAGGAGCTCCAGAACCCCTCACCAGCTCCATCACCTCCCCAGGAGCTCCAGAACCCCTCACCAGCTCCATCACCCTCCACCAGCTCCACTACACTCCGCCAGCTCCACCACCTCTCCTGGAGCTCCATTTCCCCTCCATGAGCTCCATCACCCCTCCAGAAGCTCCACCAGCTCCATCACTCTCCACCACCTTCATCACCTCTCCTGGAGCTCTGTCACTCTTCACCAGCTACATCACCTCTGCCGGAGCTCCATCACCGTCCACCAGCTCCATCAGCTCCCCAGGAGCTCCATCATCCCTCTAAGAGCACCAGCACCCCTCAAGGAGCTCCACTACTACTCTATAAGCTCCATCATCCTCCAGCAGTTCCATTAACGCCCCCACGAGCTCCATCACCCCCCTGTGAGCTCCATCACTCTCCCACGAGCTCCATTACCCTCCTCATGACATCCATCACCCCCCCACCAGCTGTCACATCTCTATGAGCTCTATCACCACCGTGTGAGCTCTATCACCTCCATCTTCCCTCCCATGAGCGCCATCACCCATTTTTCAGCTCCATCATCTATGACCTCCATCACCCCCCTACCAGCTCCACCATCCCTCCATCACCTCCCCCCCCCCCCAAGTTCCATCATCCCCCCATGACCTCCATCACCCCTCTGTGACCTCCACCACCCTTCTACAAGCTCCATCACACCCACCATGAGCTCCACCTCACAAGTTCCATCACCCCTCCACGACCTCCACTGCCCCAAAAGCTCCATCACCCCCCAACAAGTTCCACCATCCCATGAGCTCCATCACTCCCCCACAAGTTCCGTCATCCTTCCTTGAGCTCTATCACCCCCTCCACGACCTCCATCACCCCTCCACAAGCTCCATCATGCCCACCAGGAGCTCCACCCCCTCCAAGTTCCATCACCCCCTACGAGCTCCACCACCCCTCCATGACCTCCACCACCCCAAAAGCTCCATCATCCCTCCATGAGCTCCATCACCACCACCACGAGCTCCATCACCCCCTCACAAGTTCCATCATTCCCCCACGAGCTCCACCACCCCTCCATGACCTCCACCACCCCAAAAGCTCCATCATCCCTCCATGAGCTCCATCATCCCTCCATGAGCTACACCACCCCACTACAAGCTCCATCGTTTCTTCATGAACTCCATCACCCCCCCCACAAGTTCCACCATCCCCCTACGAGCTCCGCCGCCCCCTCACCCGGCCGATACTGATCCGTCAGGTGGCTGCCGAAGTTGTAGACCAGATCGAGGTGGCGTCGCTCCTGCAGCCGGTTGCCCACCTCCCGGAAGGCGTCCTGAGCCATGCTCTCCATCTGCCGTCGAGCCAAACCCAAACTGTGCCGGGCGCTGGCTTTTTGGATGACCTTGAGGATATCGGTGTAGTCGGGAAAAGCCTCAGGGCGGTTGATGAAGCGCTCAATGCGGCGGTTGACCTCGGGGTACCGGGTGCCGCGGTACTGGATGCGTTGCTCAATGACGCGTCCCGTCAAGCTGCTGCATTGCTTGAGCTGACAAAGCCGTTCGAAGATTCGCATCATCTTCCGCTTGAGCCGGCTCTCCTGCAGGTAGGTCGAGTCCTCGCTGTCCAACTCGGCCAAATCCAGCTCCCGTTCCTGTAACCGCCGGATCTCTCCCATGTAGACGCGAAGGAGATTCTCCAAGTAACGGATTTGGCGTTTGGAACCGCTGGGAGGGCGGGAAGAACCGGCGACGGGCGAAGCGGGGGATTGTGGCGAGGCGGGGGGCTGCGGCGGAGACGGTGAGGTGGCGACGGGGGGAGCGGAGGCGAGGGGAAGCTTGCGACGTAGCGTGTGGGCTTTGAGGACAGTGCAGAGCTCGTTGATGTAGACGTAGACTTTGTTGCGACGCATCCGGACGCGGCTCAGGCAGCGGCTGAGGACATTGCGGAGTTCGGCTGAGGCCAAAAAATCTGGGCTGGCTTTTTGGTGACGGCCGGAGAGGAAGGGGATCACCTCGGGGTGCTCCTCCGTCAAGTGGGTGCAGAGCTCCAGGAACTGCGGGGTGCGGGGGACATGGGGAGAGGGGTGAGAGGGGGATGGAGACCCCGAGATGGCACGGGGACAGCTGGGGGCAGGGACAGGGAGATGATAGAGGGGAAATGGAGATACCCACCGGGGACACAGAAGTGATGGAGGGGGGACAGAGTCACCCGGGGCAGGGGGGACAGAGATGATGGAGGGGGGACAGAGACGCTGAGGGTTGATGGTGACACTGAAGTGGCACAAGGACACCCGGGGGAACACGGAGATGCTGAGATGAGGTGGAGACGCCAAGGTGACACGGAGATGTCGAGGGGGGACAGAAGCACGGGGGACACAGAGGTGACACGGAGACGCCAAAGGGGAAACAGAGACACCGAGGTGACACATAGACATAGGGTGACACCGAGACAGGAGGAGACGTGGAGGCAAGAAGGGACACGGAGATGCCAACAGGGGACAAAGACGCTGAGGTGACACCAAGACACAAAGGGACATGGAGACACCAACATAGAATAAAGACATTGAAGCGACATGGAGATAGTGGGGGACATGGAAGTGACATGGACAAGCTGGGGCGGGGGGGGACACACAGAGACCCCAAGGTGACACGGCGACAGGAGGTGATGTGGAGATGCCAACGGGGGACAAAGACATTGAGGTGATGTGGAAACTCCTGGGTGACATCAACACACGCGGTGACACGGAGACACCGATGGGGGATGGAGACATCAAGGTGACACGGGGACAGATGTCCCCAAGGATGTCCCCATCACCCCCCCCACCCCCAAACCCCTCTCCCAAGGGTGATGAAGAAAGTGTGACCTATTCTGGGGACCCCCACCTAGCCAGAGGTGAGGGTGGCACCGAGGGGGGGGGGGGGGGACCACACAGGGAGAGGACACCCCAAGAAAGAGGAGACCCCCGCCAGAAAAGGGACCCAGTCTCACCTCACTGAAAAGCCGCTCATTTTCCGCCTTGTAGCTGCCCCCCACTTTCCCCCCGCTTTGGGGGGGTCCTGGGCTGCTGGGGGGTCCCCCATTGGGTTGGG
>NW_010972843.1:6134-6672 GCF_000737465.1 Haliaeetus leucocephalus | reverse complement strand
ATGATGCTGCTGGGCTGGGGGGCCGCCATGGCCAGGGCGGGGTTCAGGGGTGCAGGGGCATCCCAGTTTGGGGGACCCCCCTCCCGAGTGCAGGCAGCCTCACGGGGGTTCCTGGGGGGAGAAAGGGGGGGGTCAGCAACCCAGTACCACCCCCAACTCTGTAGCCTGGGGCTCATTTGCACCCCAAAACTTGCCTGCACCCCCCAGTCCCCATCCCACCAGGCTCTGCACCCCGATATTTGCTGTGCACCCCTGGCTCTGCACCCCAATACTCCCCCAGCCCCCATGGCCCCTGTTCGCTCGGGTGCTGCACCCCAAAACTCACCTGTACCCCAAAACTCGCCTGCACCCCCCGGTCCCCATCCTCCCGGGCTCTGCACCCCAATATTTGCTGTGTATTCTGGGCCTTGCACCCCAACACTCACCTGCAGCCCACAGCCCCCACCCCCGGGCTCTGCACCCCAACATTTACTCTGTACCCCAAGATCTGCCCCCCAGCTCTGCACCCCCCAGTCTCCCCCTCCCCCCAGGCTTTGCA
>NW_010972843.1:3749-6124 GCF_000737465.1 Haliaeetus leucocephalus | reverse complement strand
CCTCCTCGGTCCGTTCCGGCGCCCGAGCGCCGCCACACCGAGCGGCGGCCGCCGCGTACTGCGCAAGACCGGAAGTAGGACTCGACCGGACCGGGGAAGCGGGCGCCGCCATGACACCGTACAAGGAGGGGGCGGGGTCGCGGCGGGAAAGCCAATCGACGCGTCGCTTCTCATCCGGGGCCGCGGGGCGGCGCCGCCATGTTGGCGCACGGCGAGGGAGCGGGAGCGGGCGGCGGCGGAGGCCCCTGGGCGCCGCCATTTTCCCCGCCGCCGGAGCGCGTCATAACCCCCCCCTCCAACACCGCCTACAGCCCGGGAGGAAGGAGGGGAAAGCGGCGGGAAACGCCGGGCCCGGTACCGCTCCGTCAGCGCCGTTCTCGCCGCGGAGGGCGACCGGCCGGGAGAGACGGCAGTGCGCAGGCGCGCAGACGGGCGAGAAGATGGCGCCGACGGGAGTGGGGGTATTGCGCATGCGCGGTGCTACGGCGGCCGAGAAACACTCGCCTCCGTCCGTCCCTTGCTCGGCGCGTTGGCGCATGCGCAGTACGGCGGCGTGAAGGGAACCGCCGCCATTACGCGACCCGAAGCTGAACGGGGAGGGGGAAGGTAGCGGAGGCAGGAAGGGCTGACGGGACAGGGGAACCGAGGCTGAAGGAGTACCCGGTGTTTCCCAGGACCCTTTTGGCTTCATGTGGTGGGGTCTGAGGAGAATGTGAGACAGAGGGGGGAAGGCAGCAGCCCAGTCACAGCACCTCGGGGGGTGGAGAGTAGCCTGAGGCCCATGTCAGGTACAGAATCCACAACCCTGGGGCTTGAGAGTGAATTATTCATCATAATTAATATTATATTGACCAAAACAGGGCAGCAAAGGGCTCTGGGGAGGCGCTGCTGCCCTTAACCCAACTATAAAATCATTAAACAGGACTAAACCCATCCCCTCCCGTTTACCTCAACTGTCTTACAAGAAATAATGAATTAAAACAAAATGGAGCCCGTTGGAGGAGACTGGTTCCTCCAAGGGAGCAGGAAAGGGTTGGGTACGGCTTAATGCCAGAGGTTTCCCCAATTCCCTAAAGCCCCCCCCAGCTTCCAAATTTACAGGGAAAAACTGGGGAAAAAAAGGAGTGGCAGCTGCTCAAGTTGGGGCAAAAATGAAGTAAAACAGGTAACAGAGCTGAAAAAGCGCTGTATTTAATGAATGTGGATGTAGCACAAGGCTGTGGAGCAATGAAAAGAGGATAAGGACAATTTGGTGGTTGTATATGTGTGGAGGAGAGTATATATGTATGTAGGAGAACATAGATGTATGCATTTACTCACACATTCCTGTTTTCCCTAATAATCCAGATTTTGAGGCTGAAAGCGGAGAAATCGTGGCAGGTTTTAGGGTCATTTGCAGCAACATGGTGAGGAAATTAAAAAGCAATTAAAGGCAACAGGTTTTCAGCATAATATATTACAAATACAGTAAATACAACACTCCGGGTGGGTATAAAAACAGACATTGTGATATTAAAAGCAAAACCACCCCAAAATCACTTGGTTTTGAGGTGAAATTTGATGTAGCATTATAAAGGCATTAAATCTCAGCTCCTGTGCCCCGATTCCACTGTCCTCCCGCCTAAATTTCAAAATATGACTGGAATAGTGCGCTTTTCCACCCAAAATGGGAAGGAGCAAAGCAAAAGGTGACCCCAAACTGCCAGAATTTGGATTCATTCTTTACTTCTAACTTTATTAACTCTAATTTTATGAAACCCCAGGGATGATAAAAGATGTAGCAGTTTCAGCCAATTTTCCCAAAAATGGGTTAAATGGCCCCATTTAGGGCCCCCCCCCCCCCCCCATAGGGCCTTGGCCCTCTATAGCCCCCCCCCCCCCATATAGGGCTGCCCCATAGCCCTCTACCCTTACACATCCCCACCCCACATCCCCTATAGCCCCACGGCCGCTTAGCGGGGCCGCTGCGCCTTTAAGACCGCAACCCCCTGCCGTGTAAGGGGTCTGCCGCGCATGCGCTCCCCGCAAAACCGGAAGTAGACCCGTACTTGCGCCGCCATGCTACCGTACAAGACGCAGCAAATCAACGTGCGGTATCCCCAGCACCGGCTCCCCTGTGGACAGGGCCATTTTCGCTCCCACCTTCTAAGGGCACGTGACTGCCAGCAACCAATCAGCCCCAGCCGCAGGAGAACCTTTATTGGGGATGTCTAAAAACGGTGAAACGGCGGAGGCGGGACCTGGGAGGGGTCTACTTCCGGTTGGCATGGGCTGTGCCCACCACGCACTCGTTCACCTATGGGGAGGGGGAGGTGGGTGTGGGAGGAAGTCCTGGACCCCCCTAAATGTCCTCCCCAAACCCCTACGCCTCTCCC
>NW_010972843.1:2630-3631 GCF_000737465.1 Haliaeetus leucocephalus | reverse complement strand
CACTCACATCTTAGCAGAGCCCCCCAGGGAGTTCTGCAGGAGGTATGTCAGCTTGCTGTTGCGATAAGGGACATAGGGCTCCTGCGGGAATCACAGGGGTTAAGAAGGGGAGCTCTAAGGATCCCCCCCCAAAACCCCAGAGGGTTTCTCCAACCCCAGGGCCCCCCCAAACCCCAGTGACCCCCCCTCAAACCTTGTTAGAGAGCGCCATGATGACCAGCCCCAGGGTGGAGAGGCTGGGGTTGATGGCCTGTGTCTCCCGCAGCCGCTCCCCCCGTGACAGCGACTTGTCCAGCCGCTCGCTGCCCGCCAGGTCCACCAAGCTCAGCACCGCTGGGGGGGCAGGAAAAAAAATGAGGGGGGGCACCCCAAAAAAAGCATCACTCCCAAAATAACTCACCCCAAAAGGGCTCATCCCAAACCCTGTAGCCCTGAAAAGAAAGAGGCCAAAAGGGCTCAGCCTAAACTCGTGGCCCACAAGAAGTAGGGAGGGGGGCTTAAAAGGCTCCCCCGAAAAGCAGTGACCCCAAACCAGTGACACTGCCCCCCCCAACTGGTAACACCAAAAGGGGGGACCCTGAACCCATAGGGCCCCAAAAGGGCTCACCCCAAACCAGTGACCCCAAAACCTGCAGCCCTAAAAAGGTGGGGGGCCCCCCCAAAAAGTGCTCACTCCAAACTAGGTGGCCCCTAAAGTCTTGCCCCAAACTGGGTGCCCCCCCCAAAGTCTCACCCCAAACTAGGTGGCCCTGAACCCATGATCCCCTAAAAGGTGCCCCCCAACCTCACCCCATACCAGCAGTCTTGAAAGGGTGTCCCCAAACCCAAGGGGCCCCCCCAAAAAGGGCCCTGCAGCCCCCCCTCACAGGCACAGTGCAGGTCCCGGGCAGGATTGGAGCCTCGGATGCGGAGCTGGAAGACACAGTGGCTACGGGACGATCGGTCGTTCAGGGCCGTCCGGGCCACCGAGCGGTTAGCAGCCGCCGTTTGCAGCAAACCCA
>NW_010972843.1:0-2620 GCF_000737465.1 Haliaeetus leucocephalus | reverse complement strand
CCCGTTTTTGTGTTGGGGGGGGGGGGGAACGGACAGACAACAGGACAGGGACACCCTGTTACCCCCACAAAAACCACTTACACCCCTAAATCTGAGCTTTAAAGAAGGGGTGGAAATTTGGGGTTCCCCGTACCTCCTCTTCGGAGGTGACGGGGACACAACGCAGGTTGGGGACGTGCAGTTCCTCGCTGGTCGAGCTGACTCGCCGGATTTCCAACTCAGCTCCGCGTTCTGGCCGGCCGGCCAACAGATCTCGTAAGGATTCATTGTAGATCTCCAAGAAGCTGGCGGTGAAACCATACTGCCCGCCCGGTTTTCAAAAAGCTCAGAAATTTCCCCCCCAAATAGAATTAATGCTGGTTTTTGGTTTGTTTCACTTACTTCCCAACCTTTTTCTGTCAGTTCTCGGGCTCCCCGGAAAACCTGCTGCACTGCCCGTGGGATCATGCCCCTGGTTTCGGGATCCAGCGTGTCCGGTCCTTCCATGGTGTAAGTCTTCCCGCTGCCCGTCTGTCCGTAGGCAAAGATGCAGACATGATATCCATCCAGCGCCGACTGCAAGGGAGGAACAGAGGTGAGGAGGGGGCGATTTTGGGGATTCAGGGGGCTGATTTTGGGGTGGGGGGGGTCTCTCCCCCTCACCTGCACCAGCAACGCGATCTCCTCAAAGATCTCCTGCTGCGAGGCACTCGGGGGGAAGACACGGTCAAAGCTGAAGTCGTAACGGATGTCACCCCGGCGTTCGCGCCCCACGTGAGACTTTGGGGAAAGGGGGTGTAAAAGGAGGTTTTTTGGAGGGGGGGAGGTCCCCAACTCTGTCCTCACTCCCTCCATGTGAGCAGGAGCAGCTAACCACCCCCCCTTTTATCCTTAAAAATCTCATTTTTATAGGCATCAGTGCTGATTCAGCTCATCAGAGAGGGACTAACAACAGCTGAGGGGTCTGTCAGCAGCAGAGATACCCTCAACCCCCCCCCAAATTGGGGTAAACAAGGGGGGTGCACCCCCAAACCGACTCACCTCCTCTGGCCTGGAAAGCACCAGCATCTTGTTGTCCTGGGGGGGGAAATGGAGATGCTCCAGGCCCTTTTGTCGCTCCTCTTCCTCGGGCAGCACCGGCCGGACACGGCAGAAGACGCGGATATTGCCCTGAGCAAGGAGAAAAGCTGTGATTTTGGGGGTACAAGGGGGGGGGGTTTGGATGCTTGCCCCCCCCAAAAACCCCTCATGGGCTTCACCTTGAGCTCCTGGACAAGATTATGGAGACGACGTCGCTCCATTTCCAGCCCGTGGAGTCGTTCCTCCTGTTGTCCCAACTGCTGCTCCTGGGCAGCTGCCTGCACCTGCAGCTCTGCTGCCCGTGCTGCGTGTTGCTGCAGCGTCTCCTCTGCCAGCTTCAGCTGTGCCTGGGGGGGAGGAGAACGGGGAGTTTAGGGCGGTGTGGGGGGGGGAAACAACAGCCCCGGTTGTGGCGTGGGGCAAAAACTGACCCCATTTGGGGGGGGGAAAGTGAGCCTTGGTTGTGGCAGGGTGTGAAAACTGACTCCAGTGGGGTGTAAAATTGGTGCTGATGGAGAAAACCAGCCCTGGACTGGGGGGGAGGGCAAAAATCAGCCCCATTGGGGTGTAAAATTGGCCCCATGGGGTAAAAAACCAGCCCTGGTCATGGTAGCGGGGGCAAAAATCAGCCCCAGCAGGGTGGAAAATTGGCCCTGCTTGGGGGGGGGGGGTGGAGAAAGCCAGCCCTGCTCCTGGAGGCGGGGGGGGACACAGATGACAGAAAACAGCCCCTTTGGGGCAGAAAAGCAGCCTCTGTTGTGGTGGGGGGCAAAAACTGTCCCTGTTGGGGGAGAAAACCAGCCCTGGTTGTAGTGGAGGGGCAGTGGGGGCAAAAACTATCCCTGGGGGGTGGAAACTGGCCCCCATCATGGTGGGGGGGGACAGAAACTGGCCCCCATCATGGTGGGGGGGGACAGAAACCAGCCCCAATTTTGGGACCCTGAGATGCCTCCACTTCCCTACATAGGACTTTGGGTGCAAAACCACTTTTTTTTAAAAAAAAAATTTTTTTTTTTTGAAGGAAAATGGGGAGCAACCGCCCCCGCCACCAGCTCCATCCCCGTGACTCACCTCCCTCTCTTCCAACCGAGCAGCCAGATCCTGCGCCTTCCCTTCAGCCTCAGCCAGCGCCCGTCCGCCCCGTTCGACCTCTTCCTCCAGCCGCTGTTTCTCTGCCGCCAAATCCTCTGCTTCCCGCCGCCGCTGGGCCAATTCCTCCCGGCAAGCCAGCAGCTCTGCACTGAGAGTCCTGGGTAAGAGGGAAAACATGTTGAGAGAAGCGTACCCCAATTTTTTAAGGGGATTCAAGGGGCAGGAGCTTACCCCAGGCGATGGTTGAGGTCTTTTTCCTGGAATTCCCGCTCCTGTAAATCCCGTTGGAGCGTTCCCACTTGTTCCCGTAGCAGCCGGTTTTCCCCGTCCAGTCCTCGCGCCTTCTCCCGGCAGCTGCCCAACGCCTCCCGCAAGTCGTTCACTTGGCCCTTCAGGTCCCAAGCGGCTCGTTTGGGGCGAGGGGGGGCTGCTGCCGGTGGGGGGGCACCTGGAGGGACATCGAGGGGGG
>NW_010972842.1:9842378-9861767 GCF_000737465.1 Haliaeetus leucocephalus | reverse complement strand
CTTCAGCCTTGAGGAGCCTTGAGGACCTCGGCCACCAGAGCTGTCCGCGTGGCGAGAGCATCAGGGTGGTCCGGCTCTGCGGGAAGGGCTCCAAGAAGACAGCCGGGGCCGAGAGGGAGGTGGCGGAGGAGCTGATGGACCAGCCGGGTTGGAAAGCGCAGGCGGTGGCCGCGACCTTCCCCAACGGCCTCGGGGACTCCCTGCTCTGCAGCTCCCCGGAGTTGAACGGTGCCCAGGCGCTGCCACCCCTCCTCCTGCACAAGGACCCCGCGGCACCCTCCTGGCCCGGCAGCAACTTCAAGCCCAGCAATTTCAGCAATGCCTTCACTGGATTGCTCCTCGCCAGCAAAGTCTTCCCTCCGCTCGGGACAGGCTTGGGCACAGGCAGCTGCTACGGCCTCTGCTCCAGCACTGAGAGCACTCGTGGCTGCGGCTGGGGGAGTGGGGTGGGTGCCTGGGCACCCTGGCCCAGCAGCCCCTCTCCAGATGCCAAACCTCTTGCCGGCAATCCTCCGGCAGCGACGTGGGTGCCTGAGCCCCTCGGCCTGCGGGATGCGGTGCTTTGCCTGCCCCACTGTTGTCCCAAAAGTGGGGTCATTCACCCGGTGTGCAAAATGCCAATATAAACACAGAGCAGAGGTATTTTATTCCAGTTCTTGTTTACGCAAAGATGGGGGCTAGGTGGTAATCCGCAAAGCTAGCACCCCTCATGCCTAAACGGGCAAGCAATTTATACAGTTCAGTTATACATATTCAATTTCCAAAGTTCTTCCAAAAACTATTACTGGGAGTCGCTTATCTCGCACAGTTTCCATTGGGCTAAAGTTTCCCTGCTTGGAATTAAAGGTACAGTGTTCTTTTCTTTTACAGCACATGCTCAAGGAGAGTTGGGGGGGTAAGTCTTTTTGGTGTGGAATTGAGTTGGTGGTCATGATCTCCCCCTGCCACCTTTCTTTACCTTTCCTCCAGTTTTCGAAGATTTTTCTGACTTCATGCCTATTAGCAATTATTCAACTTTTTGGCGCCTCCTGGGGTAGGATGTTCCCTTCTTCTCAGTCTTTTAGTTCTTCTTCAGGGGCACAGTTGTTAGCAAGGCATGCATTGGTTATACAAAGGGGATCTTGTTTCACAAGACCTTTGTGGCCTTTTTCGTGTGGCTTAAGTACATCATTTCCCCCCTTTGAGACTATGAGATCTCTTCATATGAGTCTCATAAGTCTCACTACTTCATTTTATCGTTATATATGCTCTAGCCATGGCTTGTAAAACCAGTCTCTTGATAGAACTTAAAACAACACAAAGTATGATTGTAATAATGACAACAGTGGTCGAAGTTTAAATTAGGTTTGCCAGCCATCCAGTAAGGGAGGATCCTGTTCCATGTAATATTTTATTTAACCACCCTATTTCCATTGTTGTTCTTCTTCTTTCTTAGAAAAACTTTTTTCTAAGTCCGAAGGTAATATTCCCCAATTTAAAGGATTGTCTGCCAACTCAGATGGAGGGAGACAAGCGGTTACACTAACATTCTGGATTTGCCCAAAGGACTGGATAAGCTGTAAAACCAAATTCTCTTGACCTACTGCTAGTACCAAATGGGATATTATAATATTCAGGTTCTTCATTCTCTCAAAGTTCAATGGTCTCAGATATTAGCTGAAATTTGAGTTTCCCAGTCTGTGGCTGTCCACTTTCCCTGATCTGGTTCTGGTGCTCTTTTCACTCGCGTGTAATGAATCCAGGAGTCCATTCCTTCTACTCTGGCTGCAGTACAGGTTTTCAATAACATGGTGTGAGGTCCTTTCCACCTTTATCCAACAGGAGAGAGGCCTTCTGATTTAGATACCTGTGTAGTGAAGATAAAGTATGCGAAAGAGAAATCAAATACTCTTTAACATCAGCCTGCCCTTTTATATGCATTTGGTCTCCTGTGATGTTAGAAAGACTCATGGGATATGCTTTCCCATAAACAACCTTAAAAGGACTTACTTTCCCTTTGACCCTAGGAGTTACTCGAATTCGTAAAAGAGCTATAGGTAAAGTTTCTACCCATTTAAGGTGTGTTTTCTTGACACAGTTTAGCAAGTTGCCTTTTAAGAGGTTGATTCATTCTTTCTAGCTTCCCACTTGATTGTGGCCTCCGAGGGGTGTGTAATTCCCACTTAATCTGTAAAAATTTAGAAATCTCTTGCATGACTTCTGCAAGAAAATGAGGCCCATTATTAGAGGAGATTCCTTCTGGAATACCAAATCGGGGTATTATTTCCTTCAATAAGATTCTAATTACCTCTCTAGCTCTTTGTTGGCATGGCAAGGGAAAGCCTCTGGCCAGCCAGAAAAGGTATCTACCAATGTCAATAAATATTTATATTCGTTATACCTAGGTAGCTCTGAAAAATCTATTTGCCAGTATTCCCCAGGAATTATTCCTTGTTTCACAATTCCTCCTATAACTTTTTTCCTAATTTTTGGATTATTAGCACAGCAGATGGTACACTTTTTTTACTACCATGTCTGCTACCCTTTGTATCTTTGGTCCAAAAAATTTTCTTTTGCATATTGAATGCGTCTTCTCCTGGATGCATCTCCTGATGTAATCTCTTGAGCGAAGTTTCCATCATTCTTTCAGGAATCAATAATGGCGTTAGCGGTGTTATCCACCAACCTTGTCCATTTTTGGAGCAGTCTATCTGTTCCGCTAATTAATCTTCCTTCTCAGTATATTTTGGTGGTGGTAATTCTAAACGAAGCCCTGGAATTAAAGCTTCTTCAAATTTCGGCTCCTTTAGAACTGCCTTTTTAGCAAGACAATCAGCCTTCCAATTTCCTTTTATAATTTCACTATTTCCTTTTTGGTGGGCTTTGCAATGCATTATTGCAACCTTTGGTAAGAGAACCGCTTGCAGCAGTCTCATAACTTCAGTCCCATATTTTATTGAAGTTCCCTGTGAGTTTAACAGTCCTCTTTCCTTCCAAATTGTTTCCAAATTGCATGCACCACCCCAAATGCATATTCAGAATCTGTGTGTATATATATATATCTACTCTTTTTCCATGACTTAGTTCTAGAGCTCGCATCAACGCTATTAATTCAGCCCTTTGAGCGGATGTGTTGCTAGGCAGTGCCTTAGTCTCTAGTGGTTGGGCATTTGTTACCACTGTGTATCCAGCTCTTCGTTTTCCTTCCAGCATAGAGCTGCTGCCATCAGTGAAGAGCTCTACTTCTGCATCAGGCAGGGGTTCATCCTGTAGGTGTGGTCTGCTGGAATACACTTGTTCAGTCCATCTGTGAGCATGGTCGGCACGTGACTGCTGGATTATGACAATATGCCACGTGTACAAAGCCCATGAACCAATAGACAGGGTGGCTATGGCTCGTGCGGCGCGCCTGGCCAGCGAGCACATGTGTCATAGGCTCCCTATGTTGCAACTGAGGAGTGTTTTGGCACTCACTGGCCACGTGTGCCAAAACCCATTCCTCTGCAAATGTGTAAATACTGGGATTTTTCCAAAGAGCATGGGGCTGGTGTACGGCGAGGCCACCATTGCCTCTGTGGGGACGCCCACGTAAAGCCGGCACCTACCGATTGCTGGGCTGAGCTCGTGGTGCAAGACAGCACAAGAATGTACAGATGGTCCATCTTCCTCACAGTCCTCGGGTCAGTACGTTAATTTGCTTTACAAGATACCCTTAGCATAATGCATGTCTGTAGTTAATAAATGCTTGCTTTTCCCCTTCTAGTCAGTGTGTGTGTTCACCTTCTCGGGAATCTGCGAAATCACCCTAAAACAGCAACCCTGTTTTATGGAATGAAATTTTTTTAATTAAAACTATCAGGAAATTTGTAACTTTGTTCCCCAGCTTTATGGGAACCAGGGGATCGGCTGGGGAAATCTCAGTATTCTCCCCAGTCCCCTTTACTCAGTATCAGATGTCCCTAGCATAATTAGGTTAGTATTTGATTCTGGCCCCCTTTTCCTTGAGGATTCAGCAAATAATTTTTCTTTCTGTGGGCATTGTGTCCGCATTTTCTCGATAGGACCCCACTGATTGCTTCCCGTTGAATAGATCTGAGGTCGTGAACGGGACATGTACAAATACTGGCTGTCCCTCCAGCCCTATTGCCCTTCTCAAGGGAGCTTGTATAATGGGATGCTGTCCCCTCATTCTCCCTGAGATTGGGCTAAAATTCTCACTCCCTGCTCTTGAGCTGGAAGTGGGCTGGTCTTCCTTACAACAAATTTAATTTTCCAAGCAGTTTTCTATTCTTATCCCTTTCAGAATTTAATTCATCTTTCAAAAATGTCTTTTCAACCTCCAGTTGTCCATTATGAACACTGAAGGCTGCACTTATTTTCCATCCTGCCTCTAAAGCAGTTTTGGTCACTTCAGTTTCTAGTGCACTAAATTTTGTAGCTTCAATGAGATCGGCTGCACCCATTATCTTTGCCATATCAGATTTCAGTGCCTCCTCCTGTGCACAAGTTAGACATGCTCCAAAAATAGTGCACAGGATACCTTTCCCTTTCCCTTTTGGGTTTTTGTTGTTGTTGTTGGGTTTTGTTCCTTCGGGCAACTGAATAGTGGCTAGATAGAGACTCAGGGCATACTATTTGTTAAGGGATTTCAAGGCTCAATTCAGGTTTTGGTTCTTTGAATGGTGCAGCCACCACCCTGTTTAGTTTAGGGCTTATCAGACAACCCAGGGCTAAGCTGTCTACACAGCTCCCCGTGAGTGAGTCGTCTCTGCAAAGAGACAGAGCCTCAAGGCAACCCAAGGCTGGGGCGCTTTTGTAACCCCCCATGAGTCGCCTGTGTGCACTAGACATGGTGAAACTTGTTTGGGAGCTATGAGCCGGACAATCCATACAATCCACCCCGTGACCTGAGTCACAATTCAACCACATGTATGTCCTCCTTGACCGATGTATTGGTATAAGTTGTGTCTGTCTGCTTTGGTAGAGTTATGTATTCCTCAGTTTCTGGGTGAACCCTTACCTGAGAGTTTCTGGGTGAACCCTTACCTGAGAGATAGATCTTACAATCATTCTTTTAACACAACTAATGGCAATGCATACTACAATAACAGAAAGGATAATCACTACTATCCTGCGATTTCCTTTTCTCATCCCTTCCTTCTACATTTACCAGATTCCCCTCTGGGACCAATATCTGCACATCTTCAGCCTCCCCACCGTCCTTAACACACTGCCTTTTACATTCTTTTCCAATACAACAGTTCTTTTTCTTTCCCTTTCCATTAATACTTTCTGCTAATACGTTCCATAAGCATCATCCACCAACAATCTACGTTTTTACAGTTTTCATGATCACATCTTAAAAAACAAATCAACATATGCAACTTCACCCCATTTATCATCTTTCTACAAAAAAACATCAATTGTAAAATAGTGTTATAATTCAGCAATCCATTCTCTGGCCATTTTCTCCATCCTCCAATTCATACATCAGCCACCATTGTGCACAATAAGCTTTTAATTTATCTTTCTTTAGGGGATCCTCTCCAAACTTGTTCCAATTTTTCAGGATGCATCCTAAGGGAGAACAAAGGGGAGTCTCCTGGGAAGTCGCATTGCCCATATCGGTACCGATTCTAAACCAGCGTTCTGTACAGCAAATGAGGGATGTCTCCCTTCATTACAGAAACAATGTGTAGAAACGAATCCAGTGTTTCATACACCAAAATGAGGGACGTCTCCCTTTGTTACAAATCAATGTGTAGGAAGGAAATTATGCTCCTGCTGCATAACTTTCCTGATGCATCTTACACAGAGCCCAAAGAGGACAAAATGTCCCCAAATGCTTGCTACTCCCCCTGAGACTTTTCCTTCTTCCCTTATTTATCTATCAGAAAAATATCTCTTTTCCAATAGCGTTGCACCATTGTGCACTTACTGCCTGACTGCAGGAGAGGAGCCAATGGAGTCCCCGATCAACGGGTTGATGCGCACTGGAGTCCACTCAGTTCTCTCCCCATCGGGTGCGGCAAGACTGTTAGCAAAAAAGCCGGTCAAAGAAACTCTCTAAGACTCAATTTTGAGTTTTAGAAAGCAGGCATTCTTTATTGCAGCACTGGGTGCATGGGGGATCACTCCACCTAGCTTGCACACCATTACCTACAGCAAGCAAAATTTATATTGTTCCAGTCATGTACAAATTCCTATCATCATTTACATAGTGCCCGCCCTTTGGTCATGCGCGGGGCGGGTCATCTCTTTTTCCTAGTTAGCTGGCCTTGGCAAGTTTTCATTACAAAAATTCAGCAGAACTCAAAAGCTTATCATCAAGGCCCAAGACTTCTTCTCTGTTGACGCATATCAGGCCCGAGGCCTCCTGTCTGTTGGCGACTTTAGCACATACCATTGACAAAGCTCAAGGTTTTCTTATCTAATTAGTACATACCAAAATTTCAAAGTTATTCAAGCAAGCAAATGTCCGTCACCGCAGCAATACAGTGAAGTTTTCCAGCGATACAGTGAAGTTTTCCTTCTCATGCCTTTATTCAAGGCATCAACTCCCCCCCCTTTTATTGAGACTTTGGACCTACAAATCCAAAGCCTCAATACCCAATCTTAATTTTCATGTACACTTGATTATAACAGCTACAGCACTGAATCCTTATACAGGCTAAGATGCACACACAGATTACAATTATTGCAATAATTAATAGATTTTTCAACCAAATCCAATTAGGTAGCCATGAGGTAAGCTTGTGCCATAAGTCCTCAAATCCCCAGGATGTATTGTCCTTCATAACCTGATGTAAGATCTTTGTTTGTTTCCAAATCTCTGCTAGATGAGTAGAAATTCTGCCACTTTGATCTATGTATGTACAGCAGCTCGTATTAACAATTGTACAACCTCCCTGTGAAGCCAGTAGTAAGGCAAGAGCCATTCGATTCTGCATTACTACATGAGACAAACTAGATATTTCAATTTGTAATGCCTGTATGGCACCGGCGGTTCTGTTTTCAGTGTCCTCTATAACAGGTGATGTATTTACTATTGCCTTTTCCAATTCACTAACTCCAGTTCAAGGGATAAACCATCTGGCAAAACTATGGAATCCTGAGGAATGATCTATAATGGGATTATGAACCCTCCTGGTTTGTTTGAGAAAAGTTTTTACCCATCCGCTCTGTTCATGCAATCTGTCAATTATTGTTATATTGGGGACTACGGCTCCTAATGGGCATGCTCCTTGCCAATTGGGAGGTAGTACTTTTCGAGCGCGTGTTCCGCATAACCAATACCAACCGCTTCCTTCTGGGACTTGGAGGCCAAAGTGATTTGATGTGTCCGTATGACTTAGTGCAGGCCTCCAATACGATCTGGTCCTGGTACATCCTGGGAAACATCCTACAAAACTTTTGTCATTTCGCCTAGCAGTGTAATCATCACACCCATCTTCTCCAGACTTAAGGGTGTAGGAGCTTAGAGAGTCATTACCTGGCCCATATAAGCATACAGTGGAATTTAGGTTATCTTTTGTGATGGTAACTTGTAACCTTCCTTCTTGTCTTTTTCCGGAGAGGCTTGGCCACCATGCATTGTCTGGATGTCCTTTACCATATTGTGGATTGTTAAATAATGATACATTTATTGGCAGTGGCAATCCTATCAAGGGTAGGACTTAGCTTTGTCCAGAGGCTGGCATTTGGATAGAAATCCAACAATCACTTTTGTGGAGTATTTGAGCTATATTCTGTGTTAAGATTAAATGGAGGTTCTGATCCCAAGATGATATCTGGCACAATTGCTACCGTAATTGTTACAAACAAATCATAAAAATCAGTCATAACTTTTTCAATTTCCATTTAAGGGGAGACTCTTGTTCAACTGTCCATGAGGTTGGAGCCCTTTTAATCTTGGAATAATGAATCCACGGGCCTTTCCCTTGGACCTTGACAGCTGTGTAAGTTGTCAAGAGTAATTGGAATGGTCCTTTCCACTTCTCAGTTAGCGGCTCCAAATTCCACAACCTGATGTAGACCAAGTTTCCAGGTTGAAATGGATGGGCTGGTGTATCCAGTTCCAAGGGCCTGCTTGTTGTCACGTACTTTTGCAATTCCTGTAAAGTCTTTCCCAAGGACATTAAGTAATTTTTCAAGTCCATTTCCCCTTTAATGTGAATTGTTCCTGGTATATGTGGGGCCTGGTAAGGCCTTCCATAAAGTAACTTGTAAGGGCTCAAGCTGTTTTTACCACGAGGTTGTATTCTAATTCTTAACAGCGCTAAAGGTAGCGCTTGTATCCAAGTCATTGATGTTTCCTGACATATTTTCCCAATCTGCAATTTAAGTATAGTTCATTCTTTCTACTTTTCCACTTCATTGTGGCCTATAAGGGGTATGGAGAGCCCATGTTATGGCTAAGTTTTTACTCAATTGTTTTATAACTTCAGCAACAAAATGTGGTCCTCTGTCTGAGGACACTCCTAAAGGGATACTGAACCTTGGGATAATTTCTTTTAACAAGATTTTAGTTACTTCTCTAGCTCTGTTGGTGCGACAGGGAAAAGCCTCTGGCCATCCAGTAGAAGTGTCAACTAGAACAAGGATGTATCTATATCCCCCTTTTCTAGGCAGTTCTGTAAAATCAATTTGCCAATAGTCTCCTGGGGAATTTCCTCCTTTTGTAACCCCCAAAATTAATTTATTACTGGTATTTGGGTTATTTTTACAACAAATTTCACATTTTTCCATGATAGATCGGATAATTTCTGTCATTGCTCGGCTTATAACTATCTTTTGAAGATGTTTTACTAAATTTTCAGTTCCCCAATGTTCTTTATTATGTTCTCGTTTAGCAATTTCTCTCATTAATGAGGGTGGGATTATTATTTGCCCTGTGGGTGTGACAGCCCACCCATCTGTTTGTTCTTGTGCCTGTAAGGCCTTTATTAAGTTAGCATCTTTACTATCATATTTAGGTGGGGTTTCCAGTAAAGTTATTTATTTTTCTGGTAATAATGCCATGATGCCTGTTTCTGCAGCCTCTTTGGCAGCTTCATGTGCCAATTGATTACCTATTTCTGGTGGGTTTTTTTCCTGTTTGGTGGGCTTTGCAATGCATTATTGCTACCGCCATCGGCTTTTGAATGCTCTGTAATAGTTCTTGTATTTGTGCAGCACGCTTGATTTCAGTTCCTTGTGCTGATAGTAGTCCTCTCTCTTTCCAGATGGCTCCATGGGCATGTACAACTCCAAAAGCATACTTAGACTCTGTCCAGATATTAACCTTTCTCCCTTCACTCAGTTCCAATGCTCGAGTTAAGGCTATTAGTTCTGCCTTTCGGGCTGATGTTTTGGGAGATAAGGCTCGTGCCTCTACTATGCCATCTAAAGTCATCACAGCGTATCCTGACAGTCTCTTCCCATCGTGAACAAAACCACCACCGTCAGTATATAACTCCCAGTCTGGATTTTCTAACAGAACGTCTTTAAGATCCGGATGGCTAGCATATATTTCCTCTACAGTTTGTAAGCAATCATGTTCTGGTGAACTCTCTGCTCAATCAGTGGAGAGGAACACTGCAGGATTTGTAACTGAAGTGGTCTTGAGATCGATGTCATCTTGTTCTAGTAGTACCACTTGGTATTTCAGCGTACGGCTGAGGGACAACCAATGCCACCCTTTTTGTTCCGAAACTGTGACTACCGTATGTGGTACATACACAGTAATTTCCCGAGATTCCGCTGCAGTTAAGATGTCATCTACATATTGTAATACAGTTCCCTGTCCATTTTCTTTTCTCCAAATCTCTAATTCATTCACCAGCTGATTTCCAAAAATAGTTGGGCTATTCTTGAAGCCTTGTGGTAGAACTGTCCAAGTATATTGTGTCTTTCGCCCTGGTTCAGGATTTTCCCACTCAAAAGCAAAAAGCTTTGTTCACTGGTGAAGGTAGTTAGTAACGTACACAGGTTTGCAACAACTGGATGTATATCTTGTACTCTCTGATTTATTGCTCTAAGATCCTGGACTAAACGGTAATCTTTTCCGTTAGCTTTCTTTACTGGTGAGATAGGTGTATTATATTTTGGCTCACATTCTGTTAGCAAGTTATATTTTCAGAATTTTTGAACTATTGGTCCCAAGCCAGTTCTCGCTTCTGATTTTAAAGGGTATTGTTTAATTCTTACCGGTGACGATCCTAGATTTAGATCAATTCTTACTGGTTCCACTCCCTTAGACCTTCTTGGAACTTCTCCTGACCAAACAATGGGGATCACTGCATCTTCTATTTCTCAAGGTATCTTGTCCCTTTTGGGATTTGTATCCTGTAACAACAAGGCTATGGCTTCGACATATTTAGATTCTGGGATTAAAATTTCAACTTCCCCATCCTTGAATCTGATTTCAGCTTCTACCTTTTCAAGTAAAGCTCTACCCAGAAAAGTTTTCAGAGAAGTTGGAAAATATAAAAACTGGCGAGTAACCCATTGTTTTCCAAGTTTAAATTTCAGGGATTTGAAAAATGGCCAGGTCTCACGAGTCCCTGTCGCACCAATGACATTTATGCTTTTGTTACTTAAATTTCCTTCTAGTGTATTTAAGACCGAATACGTAGCCCCGGTGTTGACTAAAAATTCTGTTTCCTCATCTCCCAGCTTTGCTTTAACCAGAGGTTCTGCTGGGAGAGGTTGCTTTGGTCCCCATCAGTCCTCTCCCCCTGCTTACTTCAAAGGCTTCTCTCAGCACAGCCACAAATACACGTGATTCCTCTTTCCTTTAACATCCCTCTTCCTTAATCCTTTCCTCTTCTTGACCACTGTAGCCAAACACACTACTTCATCCATTAACTTCCCTGGTCATTCAGGGACATGTTTAGAAAAATATGTTTATTGGTGCACACATCCCAGGTTTCCACAATAGTAACATTTTCTTCTAGTGTTCCTTCACATTCTCCTTCTCTTTTTCTAGGTCTTAGTTCAGACCCTGTACCTGATCATCTTTCTTCCTAATCCTTATCTCACTTGTAAACTCCTTGCAAAAGCAACTGCCAATAAATCAGCCTCTTGTTGCTTTGCTCCTCTTCTTTTTTTTCTCTTTCTTTTTCTTTTTCTTTTTTTTTTTTTTTTGTTTCTGCTATCAGGGGCCATTTGACCCACAAGGACACTAATTGCAAGTGCATCATTAAAATTTTGTTAGCAGAGCTTGTCTGAGTCCCCCAGAATCACTGGGATGCTCATCAGGTCTCTGCCTGCATTCTTGCACTTTTAGTCCAGTTTACCAATTTACCCCTAGTTCTCCACATGCCCTAATGGCTTCTATTAAATTTCAGAGCCCTGTCTGACAAACGGCTCAGTCTCCTACACTGTTATAGTCCCAGTTTTGATTTTTTTTTTTTTCCCTAGACTGTTGTGCTAGTTCTGCTCAGGGAAATTTAACATTCACCCTTCTCCTTTTCTTATAGGGACCTCAGATCCCAGGTAGCAGCCCTGGATTCTCCAAGGCAGGTACACAAGATGATTTTTCTCTTTTGCAGGAAACTCTCTCCTCCGGGATCAACCCAAGACTCCTCCCAGTTATCTCTCAGAGTCTTCCGACCTCTGCTTTCGGTACCGGACATTGCAGCTACCTGCCTCAGACTCCTCCAAGTAAGTTACTCCAGGTATTTTTTTTCTCCTTTAGATACAGCTCAACTCCGGCAGCTGCCTGAGCCTCCTCCCAGTCATCTCCCAGAGGCTTTTGTCCTCTGCTTTACCTACATAAGATCTCAGGTATCAGCCCCAGACTCCTCCAAGGAAGCTACCCTTGAGGTTTTTTTCTTTTTTGGAGGAAGCTCTCCCCTCCGGGATCCACCTGTGACTCCCAGGCATCTCCCAGTCTTTTGACCTCTGCTTTCAGTATCGAAGATCACAGATCAGATTCAACAAGGGTGTAAAGAGGGTCCCGCTGGAGGACATTTTGGAATCAGTCCTCCCAAGAGCAGCGGATCTGCAGTCAGGGACTCCCCCTTGGGTCGGGACGCCACCCGAGGTAACTCCTCAAGGTAGAGAGCCCTCAACTTTTAGGTGAGTGATACGCGCATTTTGAGTCATCATTTTAAATCTTAAGAGTTCTTAAGTCGGCTGTGTAGTATTAATTCCCCTTACATCACTGAGCCTGTGGTTTACAAAATGTTACTGGAGTTCTAACTAACTTTTTACGAAAGAATAAAGCTGAGCTTTAACACCTGTTGGATTTGACTGTGCGTGCCTCCATAACATCCCTTCGAGTGTAGGTTAAAGCTCTGCCAATGAGCCCCGCTAGCTCGTGAGCCAAGACCCCCTTCCCCCTTTGAGAAAGGCGAATCCCATCTGACACCAGCAGGCCTGGGGCCGTGCCGGCCACCCCACTATCGAAAAACCCAAAACTCTGGTGGGGACACCAGCCACGACCCACGTATTAACAGACCGGGTCCGTCTCTTTCTTCCAGTGTCGCTGCCCGCAGCTGGAAGGAGAGAGGGAAAAATAAGCCGTGTTCCAGATTCCCCTCCCAACCATCCCAAGGCCCCCAAGTCTCTTTCAATCGCCCTTGGACCACGCGTTGCAGCTTCGTCGCCACCCAGGCGGAAGAGCAGTAGTGGGCAATAGTCCGCGGGCCGTCCCAGGCTGGGAAGTTTCCCAGTGCTGCCCTGAACCCGGGCCCCAGGGAGGCAGCAGGCTTCCCTAAGAGGAGGCTCTGTCCGGCATCTCGGCCCCTCTGTTCCCCTCAGAAGGGAGTCACCCACACCCCTAAGCCGTCTTGGCTTCCTCGGGGAGGTGGTCGTGATACGGGGGTAGGCCTTTCTGACCGTGGCAACACCTCTGGCGCAGCTGGCCCGAGCTCCACATCCTCCCTGGACTGGCCTTCTGCCTCCGGAGCCTCACGCCTCTTGTTGAGAGGCACCTGGGAAGGCGAGGAGGGGGTTCGCCTGCCGCCCCCAGCCTGGCCTCCTTTTTCTTTTTTCCTTTTTCCTTTTCCCTTTCCTTTCCCTTTCCTTTTCCCTTTTTTCCCTTCCTTTCCTTTTGTCTTTCCTTTGCCTTTCCCTTTCCTTTTCCCTTTCCTTTCCCCTTCCTTTTCCCTTTTTTCCCTTTCCTTTTCCCCTTTCCTTTTCCCTTTCCCTTTCCCCTTCCTTTTCCCTTTTTTCCGCTTCCTTTTCCCCTTTCCTTTTCCCTTTCCCTTTCCTTTCCTTTTCCCTTTTCCCTTTCCTTTTTCCTTTCCCTTTGCCTTTTTTCTTTCCTTTTCCCTTTTTCCCTTTCCCTTTCCCTTTCCCTTTTTTCCTTTTCCCTCTTTTCCTTTCCCTTTTTTCCTTTTCCCTTTTTTCCCTTTTTCCTTTCCCCCGGCGGCGGGAGGATCCAGGGGCCCCCGGCTCTCGGGTGCTTTCTGGCGCCCGTTGCCGCCTCGGGGAGGGCAGAGCACGGGTCCAGCAGCCGGAGGCTCTCAGAGTCCCTGGTGCGCCTTCCCCTTCCTGCTGCCTCCCGGAGCGCTGCCGGCGGGCTGAGCTGAGCTGAGCTAAGCTGAGCTGAGCAGGTCGTCCCCTCGGTCCCACCTCACAGGGCTGGCCCCGCTCCTGCCAGCCCTTCCCAGGGCCAGGCTCTCGCACGCCCTGAGGCTGCGTGGGAGCTCTCTCTGGGTCGCCACGTCCCTGCTGGCGAGCGCAGAGGACGTGGCTTTCTGCTACCGTCGCCCGGCTCCTTCCCCCGGCCGAACTCCCCTCTGGAGCGGGCAGGGGCACGCCGCCCTTCCCCGCCAACTGCCGCCCCCGGCTCTCTTTGCCCGCTCTGGCCGCGGCGCTCCCCAGGCCGCTTCGGAAAGGGCTGGGGGTGGCGCGGCCCCTGGGCCGAGACCTGCCGCTCCGCTCCGCTCCGCTCCGCTGCGGGCCGGGCCGGCTCCGGGCAGCTCGCCTCGGCGACCGACTGCCAGTCGCAGTGACAGCCGGGCAGCGGCCCCAGGCTGCTCCAGGGAAGCTCCCGGAGACGAGGGCTCTCCTCTGGAGGAAGCTCTCTCCGCCGGGAGCCACCCGCCGCTCCGTCCGTCCGTCCGTCCGTCCGTCCTCGGGTCCCCCTTGTCCCGGCAGGCTGCGCTGGTGCCCGGGAAGGGCAGCGGGAGAGCCCCGGGGCTGGGCCGGGGCCGGGGCCGGGGCCGGCTCTGTCCTGGCGGCGACCCCCCTGTGGCGGGGGCACGGGAGGACCCCCTTTGGTCCGCCCCGGGACTGACTGACAGCGCTGCCCTCACAGCGGGGGGGGACTGACTGACAGCGGCGTCACGCACAAAGCCCTGGGGAGCTGCCCCGGCCGGGGGGGGGCGGCAGACAAAAGGGGGTCCCTCGCCTCCCCTGCGACACACGGCCATGGGGGCTTCCTCCCCTGAACCGCTCCGCTCTGCCACAGATTGCCTCGGGGTGTGGGGGTGTGTGTGCGGTGGGGGGGACCAGGGGGGACACGGACACTGTGCATCTAGCGAGGTAGCTCTCTCTCTAGTGCAACTGTAATTGCCAACAAGCCGTAACAGCAACCATCGATCGGGGAGGAGCACCGGGTGTCTATACAGTATTTTCATACAAACTTATCCTCCCCAAGAAAGTCAATCGCTAATAAAGCAAAGCCAGCAGCAGGACAAGCAGCACCGGGGCAGAGGAGATCCCCCCTTTTGGGGAGGGAGCGGGTAAGTAGCACAAAAACGTCCTGCGGGAGGAGGAAAAACGGAGAAGCCTTTCCCAGTTCCGACTTCCCTCACCCATGAGCTCTCCGGCCTGATCACGCTGACTTCAGCAGCTAGGAGCATCAAGGTCCACAGTCACCAGTGCCAGCAATATGGCACCGGTGCCACGAGCCCAGGTGCCGCTGGAAGTGATGTCAGATACAGAAAACCCTGTGGTAGGTTAGAAAGTCCTGGTTTAAATTTAGTCAGTTAGCCAAGATCAGTCTGATCTGTTCTAGTCTTCCTGTTTAACGGTGCCTCACCTGGAGCACCACTGCTGATCCCTTCTGCTCTTCCTCATGGATGGTGCGTCCCTCTTGGCAGGAAAACGGACCGCTGACCCGATACAGAGCGACTGAGCGGTCAAAGCGAGGAGGGGATACATCCTCAAAAGACCACCGAAGGCCAGCCGAGACCCCCACGCGTGCAGAGAAGGCATCTGATGTGTCAGGGTTACGCAATGCTACGCACACGCATCAGATAGTTTGAATATGTATTAGGTAGGAGTAGTTTAATAAATTAGATGCAATTGTTACTGTATAAAAGGGACACAACTGACGAATCCGGCCTGCTTGATTTGTGCAAAGTCCACGGAGCACCCTGCGCAGAATAAAACAGTATCTCTCCCGCCTGTGTGAGATTGGTCTCTTGCACACCGTGTACCGAATCCGCTTTTAGGACAACAGATGCAAGCGTGTGGCTTTTTCCAGGGTTTATGGGATGCCAAGGGGAAGAGAGGGAAGAGCTTGCTTGTTTCTGCTTGTTCTTCTTTAAGTACCTTTCCCTTTCCTTTTAGAAGGCGGCCACTGCTTTAAAGAACAAGGTGCTTTCTCAAAGTTAAAAGAATGCCTATCCCAGTTAAAATAAAAACCATTTTTGTTTAGATTTCATTAACCCATGTTCTTTATCATCTAAAATGATTTTCCAAAACGGATGCGCATCTTGCCCGTAATTCTGTAATGGCATTTTCCGGACTGAGACATCAAAATGTCTTTGTGTGTAGGTTGTAGCCTCAGCCAGCCCAGCTCTTGCAGGGTAAAGGCCCTTTCTTATGCAGCTGCATCTAAGATCAGGGAAGTGGGACATCCTCCTCCACCTGACAGAACCAGTGCTAAAGAAGATCAGCTCATGGATATCTTCCCTGATTTATGGCTTGTTCTCCATCTGGTCAACTCGCTAGCCATTCCCTGGTCCTCACCGCTGTCCATCTCATTGTACAGCCCCCCAGCAGAAGGGACCTGGTGCACTCAGCCTGTACCACGGTTTGTGGGACAGGACTGAGGAGAACGCCGTCAATGGAACCAGTTTCTCAACCCCATTTCTTCTTGGAGGGAAAGCATTCTTTCACTGCTGATGGGAGTCCGGGAATGAATACAGAGGCAGATAGGGTGGATAATCCGTGCACCATGGTGGGAACAAGCCAAACAGACCCCGTGTTGCATTATCATCTGACTCTTTTAGAACATCGCCTCATTCTGCCAGACACGTTACCCCGTCAGACGGCCACACATCGCTACTGCTAAAGTAACAACCAGTAACACAGTGTTATGTGCTAGACCAGCATTGTGCGTGTAGGTGCTGACGGTGCCTCAGCTCAGGAGAGGGCTGAAGAATGATGGTTTATTGCAAATGCGCTGGCCTGATGGCAAAAAGCTGCCTGAGCATGCCCTAGGCACATCTGAAATCTTAACTCCCAGCCTCATCCCACTACCTATCAAAGGCATAAATAATTACACAACTTGTAGCAGAGTGGTAAAATCTAATCCAAAACATTTTCACCAATTTTGACCTTTTTAATGCTGTGAAGCATAGGGCAGCAGTCCATCCAAGACTAGAAACCTCTACTTCTTCTTCTTGGAGGGAAGGAGTGTTTTCTGCCAGGGTAAGACTGATTAAAATAACACACAGTGCCAAGCTGATGCTTGTTTTATTAGAGTCTCATACAATGATTTTCAAATGTAAAATTCCCGATTTATGACACTCAAGGATCAACATCGTAAAGCTTGTCGCTCTTTTTTCCAAAACCTCTAGGTTGTGAAGAAAAAGACATTCTAACCCAACATCTTCAGTATGTTAATTTGAAAACGTAAACAAAGTAGAATTTCATTTTAAAGCATTTAATAGCGGAGACAAGCAATGTGTAAAGCTGAATTACAAAAGAAACAATACAACCCGACACTCATGCTACAAGTTTACCTTTCCACAACCATTAGTACTTCCAGGTCAGTTCTTTCCAACAAAGAGATGCTGTAGTGGCAAGAAGATTATGCTGGGGAAACAACAACAACAACCCCCCCACGTTGTACCTAAAGTACTTCTCTGAGAATTGTAACAACAAGGTAATTTCTGTCCACCAGAAAGACACAACCCCAGCACAAAATAATACAGAGGAAGACCGAAAAAGTAGAGGAAACATAGAGAACAACCTGTGCCGTAACGGTCTAGTCTCAATAGTTAAGGGGACTGGCATACATTATGATTAACAAGGAGCTTTATTCCTTCCAAAACTAACCCACCTATCAAACAGTTACTGCCGACGTTCAACACGTGCTGTGCAGTGAACAGACCACTCTTGTTTCGACAGCTTTAGAGCACTCCTTTAGTCAGCAATGCCCAGCAACTGTTGGCGGGGCTACTTTCATTTCGGTTTAAAATGGTGTCTTTGGGAGTCAAAGTTACAAAGGCCACAGTTGCTAAGCGGGCAAATAAAGGCCATACTTGCCTTAAGGGGACTGAAGGTCCCTCCCAGGAAGGCCCCTCGAGAAGGGGGAGTGTGTAAAAGTCCTTTAGAAACCGGGCTGAAGATGGCACTCCGCAGCTGATAAAAGCCACATCCTATGAGGGCTGTGACTGAGGTCAGTAACACCCCCCCTCCCCCCCGTGAGCAGTTTTTTCCCCAAAGACAGCCCAGAAGAGGAACATTTCCTGGGAATGCTGCACCTTACCACAAGACAAAAGGACACCCCTGAATGCTCCTTTGCCTTGGCAGACTTTTTTGTTTAACCACAGAAAAGAGGGACCCATTCTTCAAGAGAACGTAGAATCACCTGAACTGCCAGAATCAGGCACAGGCTCGGACAGAGCCAGGACTGCATCTGCTCGTAGCTGCAGTATTCGTACCTTCTCCAGAACCTGGACAGACCTCTTCCTTCTGACTCCACGTTTCCTTTGTTTACCATTTGGTCCAGTTGCTGCAGGAGCTGCACCGCACCCTCAGCCTGACCGGTTCCTGTTCTTTGTTCAAGGTTAGATCCCACAGGCGCCCCTGTCAGAAACAGCAGCAAGAACAAAAACACAAGCTCGCTCTCTCCACACTCCCTGCACACCCAACGGCAGACCCTGAAACCGAGAGGTCGGTCCAGACTCTGACTGACATCACGCCTGGGAGCTTTCAAAGCAATCACAGTGCAGACTGGTTTGGAGGTAGGCTCCCATCTCACAGCCCAGCTCTGAAAGAGCTACGTAGCCTGGCTCTATGGGTGGGAATTGCTTACAGCCAAAATCATTGCTGACCTACCGCTCTATGGTGGTTCTAATTCCTAGTCTCACGTGCTGGAAAATACCAAACACCACTTCTAAAGGAAAACTATTACCAATGTCATCCTTGCAGCTTTTGACTTCGTATGAGCAATTCGAATGAAACAAGCCAGGAATTCCTTACTTACACAAACTCACCCGGTTACAGCCCACAGTAAGGGATGCTGGACTAAACTCACGCTCATCTTCTTTGGAGGAATTCTGAAAGGAAAAGGAACCCAAGAACTTTCACACCATGTAAAATTCTATTCTACAGGAGATCTTTGTTTCTTTGCTTGCTTGCTTGAAGAACTACAAGGCAGGGTCTGCTCTCTTGTTCTGTGACTTTATTTTCTTTCCTGCTACTATGAGGACCTTCTTCACCAATATCTTTCTGCCCCTCCCTCCTCAGGACATTCCCAGGCCTAACATAAAGCTGGAATTCATTGACTAGACTTTAATATAGCAGATAGTGAAAGAGGAACACCAGCTATGGCACAGACAGAGATTTTAAAAAACATCGACAGAGGTGCTGTGGGAAATAACAGCCGCTGGACAATACAGGCCCCTAGGCATCAGCCCTGCTAAGACACACTCATAGGAAGCAGAGTAACAGGGCAGGGACAAAAGTGAAAAGTGCCAGAAGCAAGAGGTGAGCCAGGAATACCCATTCGCAAGGCTATCGGCAATACAAAGGACCACAAACAACAAAACCACCATGGAAGCTTCTTTAGGAGAAAGTGAAACAACTTTGTCACAGAGATAAGAGAAGAGAAGAATAGATCCCTCCCTGATGGTGCTTCTCTTGCACTAAGCTCAGGTTCACGTGAAATTCCAAACTTTAGATGGCCAGAGATCTTGGCAGTTTAGTCTCAGAGCATTAACTAAGGTAGGAAAATTATCTGCAGTGACAGGCTGAGCGTCTCCCAGTTCCTTCTTCCTTGGACTTCTACTGGTGCTCTTGGTAAGCAGAAAGATGCACAGGCTCAACTCCAGTCATCCTGACCAGACAGCCTCCTGTCAAAATCGCAGGCCTGGAAGGCATTTGGATGAGAGCTGAAAAGGCAATCTATTCAACAGCCATGCGACTGCGGCACTTCCATGCTCCTCCTTCTGAATTGAGTGCCGATGCTGTAAAGTCAGTCCTACGTGTATACTAAGCAGACAGATTTCCTTCATT
>NW_010972842.1:9840971-9842151 GCF_000737465.1 Haliaeetus leucocephalus | reverse complement strand
CATTCTATGATTAATTTTAAGTTCCCTTTTGATTGAAACTCTAAGTCTAGAGTAATCTTTTCCAACTTAAAATGCCCTCTTCCTTTCCCTAGCTTAAAAAGAAAGGGGTGATGCAATGAAGGTTTTGTAAATAAAATATGGAACTTTTAGAAATTTTATGGAGTCTTCTGGTCAATAAATCTCGGGAGATGTATCTATAGTCACATAATTCTAAATACAAATGTTAACCTTTCTTTTTAGACTTGAATGACTGTCCCCCACTAGTGTGCTGTTTGCAAACTGTGTGGCATTCTAATGGCTGGCACTTTCTTCCTCTTAAGATTGATCTCATGTTTGCAAGACTGTCTATGCCAACTGTTTCTGATAAGCTTGATCTCAGAGATGACTCACATCTCAGAAGCCTGGATATAAGATGTATATGAAGCTTAAATGGTAAGCATATTTACACATCTTTAAAAAGAAAATATTACTAAAATTGGTGTGGAATGCACATTACACAACCCAAGTTTCTGTACAAGATGCAGAAACTGATCCCCTGTATACTTGAGATCTGAGGAGGTGGTGAGTGGGCTTAGATTTAGCTGTTTCAAGTTGTGTGTTTAGATAGACCTGTGTTTCATGTTTCTTTGATTGGGGTGTGTGCATTGTTCCAGTTTGCCACAGAAACTGCTTCAGATGAATAGGTAGAGCACTTGATAGAGAAGAATGTGTGGTAGTTCATTAAAAAAAAAAAATTAAAAAAAAATTAAATACTTGAAGCCTGACTTGCTCACTGTTTAACACTGACTGGTTTAATTGTTCCTGGCTGTCGAAAGAAACCTAGCTTTCGGAATCCTGTGGAAGGGCCTTACTGAAAATTGTTGGCTGCAGTCTAAAGTATGAAAAAGCTGTTGAGGGCACCAGTTACCTGACGTGATACTGAAAGTTACGTGTAATCTCTAATTTTTAAGGTAATACAAAGCAAGTAATCCAAACTTGTTTTCATAGACTTGAAGGATAAACTGTAAGTTATTGATCCAGCATAGCATAAAAACAACTTGTACCTGTGTCGCGGTTTCAGCGCAGCTGGTAACAAAGGCCCACGCAGCCGCTCGCTCACTCTTCCTGCCCCCCTCCAGTGGGATGGGGAGGAGAATCAGAAAGGAGAAAAGGAAAAAAAAAAGTACCTCGAGGTTTGAGA
>NW_010972842.1:9821538-9840961 GCF_000737465.1 Haliaeetus leucocephalus | reverse complement strand
CCTTGGCTAGTTCAGGTCAGCTGTCCTGGCTGTGCCCACTTCTAGGTTCCTGTGAAAATTAACTCTATCCCAGCTGAACCCAGGACAACCTGTTACTAGGATGTTCTGTACTTCAACATTTTTTCTTACAGGCTGCAGAGTTACTGATGAAATACTACACCTAGTGCCAAATAAAGAGAACTTCTGGCTCATGCTCCATGCAATTAAACTGTGGGCAAAACGTGAGTAATGTGATTGTTTGTGATCTTTAAACTTTTCAGAGGCACCTCATGCTGAAAAAATAATAGCATTAGAAGTCCTTCAGCTTTGGATAGCTGTTTAAATAACAGTTTTTTACCCCCATGGGGTAGATTCTGTGTGTTTTTTAATGGGGGTAGAGTGGGGAGAAGAGGGGAGTGCCTACAAGACAAGGTGCTGCATTGCTTATCAGGAACTTGACTACAAAGGATAAAAATGCCAAGTGAAGTATAAAAGCTTGATACATAAGGAATAAGAAAATACCGTTTGCGCATGTGACTAGAGCAAGTGCTAGAAGAATGGCAGAACCTTCTTCTTAAGGGAAGTTGGAGTGAAGCAGTAGCTGTAGCAGTGCAGGCAAATTTCAGAGTAGCAGTATTTTGGGAAGTGGTGTGGTACCGATTCTTTTTCTCATCGCTGTAAGGACCAACAGTTTTGGCCTCGTTGCACTGCAAAAATAACTGACTTGGAGGCTGAAGGGTGCTAGGTATTCTATAGATTGTGAAGGTGGTGCTGTAAATTTGAAGGACTATACTTGGGCATGGGAAGACTACAGGCTAAGGACAATGTCTGCATTGTAGGACGTGGCATTTACTCCAACATGCTGGGATTCCTTGGTAGGGTTTCCTGGGCCGTGCTAGTAGCAAGAACGTGTCAGCTCTATCCAAACGCTTTGGCTTCTACTCTGGTTAACAAGTTCTTGTTTTTTTCAAAATGGTAAGAGCTATTTATGACTATTTTAATTTGCAGAAAGTAGTTACACTTTTTGTGGTAGTTCTTTATATAAGATTTACACCAACAACATTCAATCCTACCCTGAATTACATGGCAGAGTTTTAAATGGATGGTGAGTTACTGGCTTTTCTTACACAGGGAGTGGCCAAAACCTGTATTGCTGAAACAGCACAAAGAGAGCAATCTTAACTTACCAGTATGGGACCCTAGGGTATGTAGACATTGAATTCAGAAGCCTTTAAACTTTCTTCTAAGCTAAGCTGCTGGTGCTGAGCACAATTGTTTTAACATCATAGGTGAACTGATGAGACCGATATCATGTAATGCCTATCATCACCCCAGCCTATCCACAGCAGAACTCTACATACAACGTGTCTACATCAACGCGAGTGGTAATGGTAGAGGAGTTAAAACATGGTAAAGTTCTTTACATGCTTATTAACTGATTAAAAAGTATAATTCTTGCTCTATGAAACCACATTATCTGAATTGGTTATATTCTGCGAGGTGTTCCGCCCTTTTAGGCAGAAGAGTTCTCTGGGAAGTATATCTGTTGCAGGCAATAAGGGACCAGTTTTACAATGAACTGTTGTAGTAGACCTGCATTGTGTCAAGGGAATCCCTGCTTTTTGATCTGTCAATCATTGTTCAAAACCTTTATCTTATAAAGTTTATATCATGCTCTGCTAGTCTTTAAAAAAAAAAAAAAATGGTAGTAAGGTTTTCAACCTTAATTGTAGGTCTTGCAGTTACGAATGAGATTCTCCAAGGAAAATCAGACTGGTCAAAGCTCTTTGAACCACTGGACTTCTTTCAGAAATACAAGTATGTATGAAATCTGTTATCTGAACTTGAAATTATTTACTTACTGGTTAGCATAGTGAGTTTTAGCTTGCAGTCTCAATAGAAGGTGGCATTGATGTTTGTTTTTCAGAAACTGGAGGTAGTCATATGAATTTCGGTAAGGATAAGTATAGGGAAGATAGAAAAACTATATGTGTTATGCCACTGACACTGTTCTTATTAAAAGAAATCAACTCTGATACTTAGAATGTAGCAGAATGCAATTATAAAGGGTGTAATCAGTTTTTCTTCAGTTAATACTGTGCCGAATGCAGGATATAATCTGTCTTGTCTGGAAGTCACATTCTATACATTTAAGGCAGTTTTGGTTTCACTTGAAGGAATATAAAGTCCTGAGCTAGGATATCAATTTTTCTTTTCTTCTAGACATTATATTGTGCTGACTGCTAGTGCCTCTACTAAAGAGCATCACTTGGAGTGGTAAGTCTTGCTTTGAGTGTGGGTTCAATAGATAATTGACACTCAATTCAGTGTTGCAGTTAAAAAAAATAAAACTTTCAACTGTGCAGCTAGGCATGGAATACAGTACGGAGTTAAGTAGACAGTTCCTCAGCAAAACTAAAAGCTTTCTTGTGAAGGGAAGTTAGCATAAGTTATCTTGCTGTTTAAGAAGTTAACCTAAAGACCTAAGTCATGATGAGAAGGAACAAAGAGGGTTAGTGTGCGTATGCTCTGTGTCATCTGGAGAAGCAGATGCCAGGAGTCTAAGGAGACTACTTACCCAAGGCTACTTCAGTTAGGAAGATGTTCCTTGTTGCAGAGACTGAAGTAAATGGGGATTACTTGATGTCATCAGATGCGTAGTGGACACTGGAGAGCTTGATCTTTTACTGACTTACAGAGCAGTGGTCTCCAAACTTTTGTGCACTCCTGTGAGCAAAACAACAACAAAAATAGTCATTTTTGAACACATAGTTGCGGTCTATATCTACTTCTTTGCAAGTTACGTACACATTACTGAAGCTCTAATCTTTTCTTCCTGGACCCAGTGGATTGTCTTGTGCACCCCCTGGCGTACACCCCCCGGCATACACCCTGCCCCCCCCCCCCTTTTAAGACCCCTGTTTTAGAGCCTTAGAAGACTTGGTTTCATAGCTTTTTTACTGGATGTAATATTTAATTTAGGACTAGATTGCACTCAATGCTAAGTTGCTCTGGTTAGGTAGTCCGCCTGTTCCAGAGCCTACTTTTCTCCAGTGAAGTGAAACAAGGCTGTTTAATCGGGGTGAAACCTGACCGTCTGCACAGAGTACCTGAATGCTGATAAATAGTGTTTACTGAGTTTTAATCTAGTAGTGTGCTCAGGCATCTTGTGTTTAGTGCTGGAAATGATCATCTCAGCATGCTTGGTAGTGGATAGGTAAATTGCAGGAGTGCTGATCTACTTTGTGAAAGGTAATGTGAGAACCACTTCAACTGTGGTTAGAGAAAATGACTGCTTACGACATGACATTTGTCACTGTCTCAAGGGAGACATGCCAATAATAACTTGTTGAACCTGTGTGAATGGGCTGACTAACTGTGAGTCTTGAAATAAGGGGAAACGGTGAGGAATTAAGGTACTGTAATGTGTGTGGTGTTCTCACTCTTAAGAAATGAGTACTTTACCTGCTTTGCTCAAGTAAGCAAGCAAAATAGCTCTGTGTAACAGACCACTGTTCTGAGGGCACCTTGGTTATACTTCAAAGTTTGGCTTGCGCTTTAAGGCAAATAATTTAATTCTTATGCTACCTCTAAAAGACATCTTCTCTCATGTTTAAAAATAGCTCTAATAGGTAATACCTTTTACCTGAACTTTTTAATGTGTTCACTTAAAAATCGTATCAGCTACAGCTTGATGTCAGTTGCAGTTAGGTATACAACAAGGAGTTATGGGCAGAGGGCTTAGAGCCAAATAGTTTTTAATGTGAAATGTTTTTAAGTGAACAAAGTTTATCGTATCTCACAATAAAGATGAGGAAAGTTCTGGCTCCAGTAAAAGCTGACGTTTTTGCAGTGACAGAAATGGCAGCAAATGGGGCTTAGTTTTGCATCTGGGAAAATGAAAAGCAGAAGATAAATTTGCTTCAGTTTGTCTGCTATAAGAACAAGTTTAGTTCACCAGCTCTTGAATGGATTTGGGAATAGATGGCACATCTCTGTTGTTCATCAACATAAGATACTTGTGAAGAACGTAGAGTTCTGACTGCTTTCAAGGGTAGCAGTGTTTTAGGTAGAAGGGTAAAATGCCAGTACTTCATTTAAAAGAATAGCCTTTGTGGTCATGATACATTTCTTGGGTAAGTCTCTGATGAGACTGTGTTGACTGGATCGTTTGTTTATTAAAGGAACTATATTCTTCAGTTTGGCTGGAAGAGGGTAAACTCTTTTCACAGGTCAATCTGCAGGAAGAATAGCTTCTTTACTCAGGTGTAATGGAAGAGTTGTGCTCGAGCCTTTTCTAAACGGTTGTTCTCCTTGATCTTAGGGGTAAAAAAGAAGTTTTGCTGCACTTCAAAATGCAGCCAGAGGTGCTGGGAATCTGCTTCTTGTTGATATTTTCATCATAGGTTATATGTTGAAGTGTTGTATCTGACCCGTTAAAAGTACAAGTTAAACTTGTTTGCCTCTGTCTTTGGAAACTTTAAAGCTCAAATGTCACTGGAAACTTCTCAAACTACAGTGTGTGTGATATAAATATCTAGTATCTGCTCAGCTGAATGAAACTTACTACTTACTGACTGGTTAGCATTTTTGTATTAGCATTGTATTGTAAAAAGGCATATAACGACTGTGCTGGATACAGTTAAAAATGAGTAAATGTCTCTTGTTCATATTAGGATTGGTCTTGTCAAATCTAAAATTCGTGTGCTGGTTGGAAACTTGGAGAGGAATGAATTTATATCTATTGCACATGTAAAGCCACAGTCTTTCCCTGGCAGCCGAGAACTTTGTAAACAGTGAGTTTCATTACTTTTCTGAACTGAAGTGTGGCTGATGTATTGTACCTTGTTTATATTCCTTCACCTCAGCTTACCTGTGAGAGATGCTCAGTTACGTACCTACTGTTTTGTAGGTACGAGGTCTGACAGGCAAGGTTCTGAGCATGTAGGATCTTTTTAAAGAAGGGAGAACTTCAGGGAGGAGTTCTCAGAGAACTTAAGTATGGGCTGACTCTAATCTTTAGCTGCTGCATACAACTAAATTGTTTTGCTTACTCCCTTCTTGAGAGTACATACTAGCATCCAGATAACTGGCATCTGTGCATAAATGATAGATTTGTGAATCTGTCTTTTTAGGAGTGGATATGTGTCAATGTGGTTTCTTGGAATTGTATTTAGGAAAGTGGAAAATGCAGCAAGTGTTAACGTTGATTTAACGTACGTTATCCAGTCGTTCAAAGGTAAGCCTATATTTTGCTCTAGTCTTGTAGGGTTTCATTTTTTTATTCTAGTGCAAGTTGCTTCACAAAGTGAATTGTGCTTCCTTCTGGTATTAGCTATTAGATATTTCTATGGAGCGCGAAACATAGAAGATTAGCCTGAAAAACATACTGTTTTGACACTTTGGAACAGTAAGTCCATCTTGAAACAAAAGTGTGTACTAAAGTCCTATACCATATACCACATGTGAAATAACTGCTCTGCAGATCATAGTAAACTCTCACAAAGGAACTGCGATTCATGAGGTGGACAGTCAGATGTGAAGCCAGGAGATGTCCATTTACTGGGTGTAGCTACACTTGTCAAAAACAGTTGTCAGTTGCTGAACTTTGAAAGTGGGAATTAACTGTATCAGTCTCTAAAATAAGTTGTTAATGCCTGTTGAGAGTATTTTTTCCAAAATAACAATTTATGTATGATATCATCCCAGAACTTTGAAAAGCAGTGAGTGGTCGCATTGTAATGACACGCAGTCTTGCATGTAAAGCTTCATGTTCATCTTCCATTATTACTTTTGATAGATGTAGAAATAAAGTAATATTTCAAGTGTTGTTAGATAATGCTAGAATAAAGGGATTTTGGGGTGAGCAGTCATTTGAAAGTATAGGTCTTTTCCACAGTCTGTTTACTTCTTCCCAAGCTGACTGCTCTTGTGCCTTTCAGAAGTGCACGTGTGCTGTGAGGCTCATGCCTTGCTATCATAATGACAAACTAAGGAAATCGGGTTACTCTTCTGAAGTGACAAGTGTGTTTGGACAAAAAGTTCTAAACAGTGCACTCCTTTAAACTCTTCATCAGTGCAAACAAACATTTATCCATGGTACCAGCGTGAGCTGTGTGTTGTGTTGCTCAGACAACATGAGTAAATGCAGTAAAAGCTGACCTTCTTTTTAGCTCATGCTTTGGGATATGAGAAAAACACAGAAAAAAAGCATCAAAACTCTTGTCTGAGTTTCAAGCCAGGTGGGGTGACTTCCTCAGACTTGTACTCTTCTCTGAACTGATGCTTGTCTTATACGTTACATCCAGTGGCACTGTGTTTCAATGTTGTGGCAAATGTAAATTATGTCAACAAGGTTTATGTACTGCTAAGAGGCTAGAACTAATGTTAAATCCTGTATTTCTATGCACAAACTTTATTAGCATAGCTGTGTGCTCTTAGTTTAGTGAAGCACAGCCAACAATATGTTTCAGATACAGGGTTTGAATCCAGAGAGATTGAACAGAAAAGGTGTTTCTTGAGAGGTGTGATATCCCCTGGCAAATGTGGGAGTGACCAGTAGTTACATGCAAGAAAGCTTTTATCATGTGCCTTGACTTTGAGAGATTATCTCTAGAGGGCAAAGTTGATGGGCTCAAGAGTATAAGGCTCATAGTTTGGAAGGCTTTTGTTAAATGAACTTTATCTCACTTTTCCATAAAAACATTATTGAATTTACTTTGAAGCAACTGTTCATACCAGTGTGAATGTTCATATGTGTGCTTTTATTTCACTTCTAGGTCTCCTGTAGAAAGACTTATAAGCCTTTTTGTTTTTGTTGCATGTCCTTACTTTGATTCCCACTCTGTATGTTAGTAAGCTGACTTTCCAGTTATGCTCACGATAGGCTTGTTAAACTTACCTAAATGTGACTTAATTCTGTAATAACTGCTGTGCTAGTATAGCATTTTTTAGTTGCATAAAAGGTTCTTTGCAGGCAATTAAGAAAAACTGGTTTAAATTGTGGTGGTTCTGATAAGTCAGATGTCCCTAAAATCTAGACTGTCTTGGACAGATAGAGTTTTAACACCCGAATTAGTGAAAAAAAAAACCCACAATCACCACTGTAAATATCAAACAAAAAAATTAGTCTAAATCTTGATTAAGGTGTCTGGTCTCTCATCAGCTGAGCACAGTTGGGTTGATTCAGAAATTCCTCTAGATCTATTTTCAACCAGAAAACTAAGGGTTAAGGAGTATTATCTCCTTCAGGCTAAAATCAGCTCAGATGTGAGCTGCATGATTAGCAAACCACAGCTGTAACTGAGCACATAAATGTATATTTGAACTTAAATAGCTATTACATACCTGGTCTGTACTGGATGTGAAATGGGCATCTTGGGTCACGTTCATCTTGGGACAACTTCTTATTCTTTGTTTGGGCTGGACAGACTTAAAGGCTTGCTGTTTCTAAAGAAACCGTATGTAACTTTGACAAATACCTAATGCAAACATTCCCACTAAGCTACAACGCTAAATTTCCTGTTAGTTTCCAGCCAGGCTAACAACCTCAATATGCTAAAGGATGGTATGAAGATTGAGGCAGCTCATGTGAAGAGAAAGCATCTCCACTATTTTTTGCCTGCAGAAACCTTACAGAAAAGAAAGAAGGTATAATAAAAATTTGGCTCTTCTGGCATTTTTTTTTTGCTTTAATAATTACTTCATTATTTTGTTGTTGTTGTTTCAGCAAAGCATGCTAGGTGCTAGTCAAAATGCTAGTGGGCTTCAGTGCAAAAGGACTTCTTCAGATGGAAGTTGTTTGGACAGTTCCAGAGACACAGACTCCAGAACACCAGATAATGTCTCTTCTTTAAATAAGATTTCTAAATTGGACACTTCTACAGCAGAGAGATAAAGGTTAGCACCATAACCTTAAAACTGTGAAGAAGCTGCTTTTTAACTGACTCGCAATGTGAATGAGGTCTAGGATTTTGTGTTGAATCTATGTTGTTCATAAGCATGTGGAGCGCTCTAATGGCTTCAGGAACAAAGCTGTCATCTCCTTTGGGCACATGGGGAGAGACAGGTTAAAGAAATCCTTGAAAAAATTAATTCAGTGTATGTGAACACATATAGGAAGAAAGAATGTGATACCAGAGAAATTATTTGGTCTTGAATGTAGATCCCCATAGTTTAGCATGTAACTTGAAGCCAGAGTGTTTTATAGGTAGGTAGCTGTTCTTTCTAACAAAAAGTATGGTTAATGCCAAGCAGTATTATGTCCTAATGAAGTGCTGATCTTGATCACAGAAACACTAGAGCTGCTGCTGACTTGGTGCAGCAGTATGAGAACTCGGGCAGTAAAAGAGTGTGTCACTTCCTGGGAGGTCTGCTTGTTCATGAGCTACTTCAGCCCAGGAGGAATATGTAATCTTGAGAGTAATAGCCCAAGAGTACCAAATGTGTAATGCCTGCTGTGTTCAGACCATTTGGTACTGTAGGAGTAGCATTAAAAATAAAATAAAATGGGATGCCTGTATGGGTAGAGCAGATACATTCATGAAAAGCAGTACAGAGTGCTGGATATACTACCCTGGAAAACAGTGCAAGTACATAGAGACTGACTAAAGAAAATGCTTAAGTTTAAATTTGCGGTCTGAAGTTCAGCAAAATGAAGATCTCATTCTAGATTGCCTGTGAGTTTGTTGTTTGGTAGAGCTGTGACAATGAGATAAGAAGATAGACATTTGTCTTGCATGGACTTTCTGGAAAGGAAAAGTACAGTATTTTACAAACTAGCATTTTATAACTCTAGCATCTGACTTTTACAGAAATGCTGTGTATCAGAAATCTAACGGTGCTAACAAGAGAGAGAAGCTACCTTGTGTAGCTGTGCCATCAGTGTCTAAGGGACTCTCCATTCCTGTTACTGATTCAAGTATGTATTGAAGTAGTGGGTGGAATGCAGTCTTTAATTTCATGGCTGAACTCTAGAAGCGCGGTGTCTCCTACAGAAATGGAGGCTACAGTTGCAATAAGAACATTGGGAGCTCCAGTTGGTTGCACCATTCCAGGACATAACACAGGTTCTCAACTCGGATCACATTTTGTCCAAGGACAGCATGAATTAAGTGGGACTCCAATTACAGATCCTAAGAATGCTGCACCTAAACGACCTTATTCAGTGACCACTGAAGGACCTCATTCACCTCCATCAGAAGAATGCCCCAAAACACTAGCAGACGGAGAAAAGGTAAGGAAGGGGGGCTAGGCCAGGGAGGGTTTGAAGTAGAATTAATTCTTGATGTACAATGAATGACATAACTGAGAAGAAATGCATATATGCATCCCCAGTGGATTCAGGAATCTAAATTTAAGCATAATGATAGTTTTACTAGGATGTAGATGTGAGAAATTGTCTTGAATATACTTTATAGCTATTAAACAAATTTTTTTTTCCAAGATCTGGCACTAGTGACTGTTTCTGGTCTGGTGGCAGGGTCTCTAAATACTACTGTACTTGTATATTACTGCACTGACCAATTGCTGAATGAACTGACTTATTTGGAAGCGGTTCTTAATTCAGGAAAAAAAAAAAATCTCAAAATGAAGAGGATATGAATCTTATAAATTTAAAAGCATGAGCTAATCTTGTTCTGGCAGATGATTTTTGAATGCCTATTGATAGGTTTGCTGCTTTAGAAATCAGCAGCCTACTCAATAGGTTGTCCACTGCTGACATGACAGTGTGGAGTTGCTTGTTAAATCTTGTTTTTGTGGAAGCTTTCGATTAATGCTTGATTTGTTTTATTGCTATACATAACTCTCCTTAAACAGCTGTTTGTGTGGCTTGACCTCTGATTTGAGGCAGAGGCAAAGAACAACTAGAAAAAACTCAATTTTGACACTTGTAAAGAATCAGCTTGCAGAACTGTTACCTACTATTGAATATTTCAAGTACAGATTTCAAGGTTTGGGTAGTAAGACTTTTTGCGAGGCTTGAGATTGCTGTGTGGTAATGGTAGTCTTGTCTAAATGTTGTTTTAAGAATGGCCACTAATACACTTAATGTGTTGACTGGAAGCTGTACTCAAATATGAGGGTAATTTTAGCATAGCAATTATTCTGGGCCTGTGTATTCTGTTCTTCTAGTTAACTGGCCAGGATTCAGCATTAAAAGATGGTGGCAATCCAGAAGATGTCAGCAGCAGATCTACAGACAATGTAATTTTGAAGGGGTTTTACTCAGTGGACTAACTGGAAAGCTGAATGGACTGTTTCAATGCCTAGACTACCTCACACAAATACTCTATGTGTTTGTTGATGTAAACAAAAATATGCCTTTTAGTTTAACTTATTTCAGTCTTCATTTCCCAAATATATTCTTGTAAGAGTTATCCTTATTAGTCTTTTTAAAAGTCTTAACTGTCACTAGCTGAAACAGCTTTTGAAAAAGCCACAAAACCCAACCTGTCCTGTGACTTGGATTCAGAATGTATGTAAACAGGTTAACTAGTCACTGCAAGCACGCTGTTGTTCAAAGTGTATATGAACGTGCTTGTATTCATTTGTGCTTTCCTAGTGCATGTGCATATATTGTTCTTATCTTAAATTATTTTCCCATAGGCCACATACACTCCTGTGCATCTATCACAATGGTGCTCAGCTTCCTCAGCTAGTAGCTTTCCACTGCCTAAGACAGCCATGCACTACACAAGTATTGCCTCCCATGGAGGCCCATAAATAATTTAAATATTGAAGAAGATGCAGCAGAGGATGCTACCAAGGTATGGAGATGATAGACGTGTCCCATGCCGTTGTATCTGATTTTTGTCTTGAGACTGCTCCAGCATGAGACTTGAGGGCTTTTTTGTTGTCACTGGGTAGGAAAGCTAAACTCAGAACACACAGCTGAAGATGTACTTAAACATTGCAATAGCCAAGGCTGTTGTGACACTGCTACCCACCTGCAAGGTAGAGTCTTGAAAGGAATTGGCATGCAGAGAGTGTTTTCAGATAAACCCTGAAAGCTGTTCTACGTGGTTACATGAAAACTTGTAGTAGTCTGAAGTTCCAGTTCTGTAAACCGGTAACACTGCTTACCCAGTTAAGTGCATGAGGGTTTTTTGAGGGGTGGGGAGAAGTTCTGATCCTATGAAAGAAATGTTGTGCTATCTCTTTATTGTAATTTCTTTATAACTTGGTGTTTTTGTAAATGAAGTTGTATGTTTTTCCAGAGTATTTTTGTATGTACTGTAAAATACTGTCTTCCAAAAAGAATTTTGGTTGGTTTGTTTGTTTGTTTGTTTTTTAATGCACGTGGGATCTGCTTAAAAACCCCAAACAAGTAAACCAAATGTAAGGCGGGCAGGGCAGTGCCACAAAAAATATGTTCTACAAAATGATGATGTCATGGTAGAGTAAATTTGAGGAGACTAGGAACACTGCTTTCCTGCTTCTAGTATTTCCAGGTTTTGAATTAACACCCTCTGAATAGTGCAGCTTGCAAACTGCATTGACAGCAGAAGTCCCAGTTTGCTGTGCGGACAACAGATACCCCTGAATTCTTTTAAAATTAGTTGCTTGGCTTAAACAGCAATTCTGAGCTCTGATCATCTTAAGCATCCACCTAAAACCCTAGTGACAAGACCCAAGAGGCATGTAGCTATCTTGTGAGGTCCTCATTCTCCAGCATTCCCCCTACTGCTAGTATTCCAAACTTGTGGAGAAAGCATGACTATGACCATATACTTACTTTTTTCCTTATTACCTCTGGTTTCCAGCTTGCTTCAAGTGCAATTTATCTCTTAGAAAATTTGCCTTAGTGGGTTTGAGAGGTCTTCTTCTTCCTTCTCCCCTCCAAAAACCCCAAAACTTCAGAGTGCAAGGCTTAGGTTTACTCACAGGTTAAAATTAAGAAACAGAACCCATGTAACTTAAGTGGCTTTTAGCAGAGCCACACCTTGAGTTTGTAAAATGGTTACCTTGGTTTTGTGACCAAGGTTAAAACCATGGTATTTAAATACTGTCAAGTCTGTGTACTAGTTACAGTAGGTATACAACTTCAGCACCTGTGTAAATAAAAATCCATCAGGAA
Source organism: Haliaeetus leucocephalus (assembly GCF_000737465.1). Lineage (NCBI taxonomy): Eukaryota > Metazoa > Chordata > Aves > Accipitriformes > Accipitridae > Haliaeetus > Haliaeetus leucocephalus. The sequence continues at coordinate 9,828,903 of NW_010972842.1, read as the reverse complement.
TTTGAAGGAATTAAAGCTGAAGTAGGTGATAAGATAAACAGCAAAGCAAATGTGAAAAGTAAGTGTTTTGTAGTAGTCTACAACCCTGTGATATAACCATGCTTTTAAACAAATTCTTCCACTTGAGTATCCCAAGGCTGTTAAAGGCTGTCTTGCCCTTAACCTCTAGGTCAGCACATGCATTTATGCAACTAGTCTCAAACTAACCTAGCTCATTGATACCAAAGTATATGCCTTTACATGGATTTACTTTATTTGTTTTTACTTTTGCTTTGCAGAATTATATTCTGATGGCTCTTACTTTTTTGTTTGTTTGTTTTGTTTTGTTCCTCTCACTCTTAGGGTGTTAAAAAGAAGTTTAGGAAGAAGTTAGGTTGCTAGTTTCCTGGACTTGATCCAGCACAGGTGAGGTTACATGCTTTACCTTAATATACCCTGACTCAACGCTTGGCCCAGTGCAGAGTGACGTCACTGTTCTGGAGTTTCCCTGGCTATTCCAGAAGTTCAATACTGCCCCAGGACTATGCAGATTAGATTACAGCTGTTTTAAATAAAGTTCAAACTGCAACAATTCAACTGAAATACTTTCCTTTGTTTATGGAGCAAGTGCTCTGTCAAAGTGATTGAAAGAAAAGTTACTCATGCATAAAGACTGGGTGAGGGAGGGTCTTTGATACCAGACTTCCTGCAAACTTTGCTGTTTCTATCTGCTTTCTTAGCTGGTTGCTGTGTGTGCGGCTTGGAGGTCCAGGTGGAAGGGGTGAGGGATGCACGATCAATCTCCTTAAAGAGGAGCAGCTCGGTGTTGAAATTGTGTATGGTTAGTAACTTTGAGCAAGACATTCCATTGCAGGAATTAACGTCTCCTGTGGTTTTACTTGTTAGGTCTAAGCAAAGAAGTGGTTCATGTGACGTCACCTCCACTTCTGCTGTTGCAATGGATGTCCCTGTAGAAACTAGAGAGAGAAAGTAATAGAATACTTTTTGCCTTAATGAGTCAAAAGCCAAGGGCAAAAAGAAAAAATATCTTGAAACTGTTAATCTTGACTTTGACTTTGGGAGGGAGAAGGCTTATTAATACTGCCTTTACATAACACTAAGCCTCCACTGGAGTGCCCAAAGCCCTATATTAGGGAGCAAAGCTTCATTTCTGGGCTCCATAGAAGAACCAATAGGTTGCCTTCTTGTTTAGGGTCCAAAGCGTCATGTGTAGCTTCTAGCCCCTCCTTTTTAGTGCCCAAAGCCTCATGTTTAGGGCAGAAATACTCCTTTTTAGGGTCCAAACCTGTCTTTTATTACCCATAGCCTTTTTTAGGGCCCACAGTTTCATTTTTTGGATCTAAACCCTTATTTTAAGGTGCAGAAAGCCTCTTTCTAGAGAGCAGCCTCCTTTTAATGGTCCAAAGGCTCAGGTTTAGTTTCCAAAGTCTCAGGTTTAGAGGCCAAAGATGCATTTTTAGTGTCCAAAACCTCATTTATAGGTTCCAAGTCCCTCTTTTAAGTTCCAAAGACTCGCTAGCTGACATAGTATCAGCAAGGCTCTCTCTAATGGTCTTTGTACATCTCACGGTCTCGGTATGGGTGTGACTGTCTGTAGCAGTGTCGCGGTCTTTTTACTGCAATCAGTGTCTGTAACAGTATCTATATGGGTACCTCCATGCCTAATTGTACCTGTACCTGCGTCTGTACTGGTATCTGTATGTGTGTGCCTTCAATTGCATTTGGATCAGTACCTGTATGTTTAATGGCACCTCTATCCGTAATGGTATTAGGAGCTGCAGCTGTAGTTGTAGGTGTAATGGAGTGTGTGCTTGTGTGTGTGACCATACTTGTATCTGCAATGCTGAAAGTTATGGTGTCTGACTGTATCTATAGTTGTACATATTTTACGGCTGTATCTGCAATTGAAAGCGTGTGCGTCTTTAGCAATAATGGTGCCTGTGTGCTGGTTTTAGCTGGGACAGAGTTAATTTTCATCATGGGAGCCTGTATGGTGCTATGTTTTGGATGTGTTCTTACAACAGTGCTGATAACACAGGGATGTTTTACATATTGCTGAGCAGTTCTTACCTAGTTAGCATCGAGGCCTTTTCTGCTTCTCATAGTGCCCTGCCAGTGAGCAGGCATGGGGTGCACAAGAAGTTGGGAGGGGACACAGCTGGGACCGCTGACTCCAGATGACCAAAGGGATATTCCAGACCATATGATGTTGTGCTCAGAAATCAAATCAGGGAGGTGGTAGGGGTGGGTGGGGATAATTGCAGGGGGCTGCTGTTTCTCAGGTACTGGCTGAGCATCCATCGGTGGTGAGCAATTGGGATTTTTTTGCATCACGTACTTTTCTTGGTTTGGGTTGGGTATTTTTGTGCATGTGTGGGTGTTCCCCCCTATTCTTCTTATTAAATTGTCTTTATCTCAACTCAAATGTTTTTGCCCTTTCACCCTTCCAATTCTCTCCCCATTCCATTGTGGGTTGGGAAGTGATCGAGCAGCTGTGTGATGCTTAGCTGCCTACTGGGGTTAAACCCAACGTGGGGCTGAAAGGGTTTGACCAGAGCGTACTAGAGGGAACCTATAATTATTACATCTCTTGAAGAGTTGCTGGTCATGATGTTGACTTCTCTGTTCTCGACATTGCTTTATCCGATCTGTGCCATGCTCCCTTTTTTGCTGTGCTGTGTAGCAGTTGGTGGTGTTTTGCCTGGAAGAATTATGATAAAAGCAGTGGCCTTGATCCTAATTTGGTATTTGGGCCCTGCATTTATGCCTTGCCTGTATTTTGGGAACCATTTTACGGAGACACTTCACAATTACATTTTTTCCCTTTTCTCTTCCAAGAGCCAATCAGTGGAGGAAAGAGAAGGGCACCTTCCCCTTTTTCTCCTGTGGGGTAGGTATTTTCTCTCTTCTTACAATAACTCTTCAGTATCGTGAGCATCCTTGGGTAAGCAAAATACTCCTATTGGTACTTCTCAGGAATATTGTTTCTGCTTTTTCAAAGGTTAAGCAGCTCTTTTGAGAGATCAGCACTGGGATATGACCCAAGGCAGTGCAGTATTAGGTGGCAAGGCACATGGAAGAATCTGGGCAGGTACCTGGAATGGTTGTCATGTCTGGGACTTCACCCCCGCACAAGTGTGGGATCCTAATGAAGTGACAGAATGTTTGAAAAGAGCATGCCCTGGCCCTGGCTATGCCAAAGAGACACAAGTTGGGGCACTGTTCTGGGGCCTGGCCTGTGCCTACTGAGCACTATTCATGACTATTCAGCACCCTCAAGGAGAAGAGAGGGTCTCTGGATCTGAAGACACACAAACAGACATTGTGGCTAAACTGGAGACCAGCCCCCAACTATATCAGGTGCCCCTACAGTTGGCTCCAGTTGAGTGTGAAGGAAAGGTATCCCTTCAAAGATCATGCAAGTTACCAAGTCAAGTGGACCACTGCTGAGGGACATATCCAGTATCTGAGGGAATTAGCTGGGAAGACAAACACCATAGCCTTTAACATACCCACCTCACCGCCTTACTCCTCCTTGCCCCAGCTTTGATTGCTAAGCATGACGTCATAATGTATGCAATATCCCTTTGGTCTGCTGGGGTCAGCTGTCCCGGCTATGTCCCCTTGCAGCTTCTTGCCCACCCCCAGCCTACTTGCTGGTGGGCAAGAGTGAGGAACAGAGAAGCCCTTGATGCTGTGCAAGCACTGTTCAGCAATAGCTGAATCATCAGTGTTTTATCAGGACTGCTTTGGTCATAAAACCAAACCACAGCACCCTATGGGCTGCCATGAAGAAAACTAACTGCATCCCAGCCAAAACCAGTGCAGTGAAGCATGTGCTGCTCCTACGATGAGAGCGAGACAACGCAGAGAGTGTTGGGTAACACAGGAGGGGCTGCTGTACCCCACGGGCCTTCAATCCCATCTCTTGAAAACATCCCAACTGCAGCCAACCCCAAAACGCTGCCTGACCAGACAGGGTCCCAGTAGCAGAGCCCTGCTGGTGCAGGGGGCAGACACAATATTTGGAAAAGGACTGGTGAGAAAGGGGGTGACTGTTTCTCAGGACAAGGGGGAAAATCTCTCGCCTCCCTGCCCAGCTGTGCCATCTCCCTGCTGGTGTCACAATGGACCTTCAAGTGACGTGGGCTGATGTCACAGGGGGGGTGCAGTGCATCAGAGGGAGGTGTCCCCAGCGCCACGGCAGTGCCGGCACTTCCCAGCGAGGCCTGGGTGCTGCTGGGCACTGCTCAGGGACTCCCCACCGCTGCCCTTCGGAGCTGCTCTGCGGCTGAGAGCGGGGTCAGGAGGCAGCAGGGATGCACTGGGGGACCCTCGCTGACAGACAGGAGAACGTCAGAGAGGAGTTTGGGGTGAGGAGCCGGGAAGAGTGTCCCTTCTCCTGAGCTGAGGGCAAGCAGCAAGCTCAGTGGAGGGCTGCTGCACCATGGCCATCAGCTTGGAGCTGAGCTGCTTGTTGCCCACACTGCTGCAGCTCTCTACCAAGGGTGAGGGTTTGGGGAGCTCCTTCCCCAGGGGTCACAGCGGGGCTGTCAAAAGCTGGGCTGTGGGGAGGTTGGACAGGGCTGGGGGCTGTCACGAGAGCCCTGCCTGAGGATTCCACCAGGCTCAGGGGACAATGTGGCTGCCAGGACTGCCAGGTCCTGGTACTGGGGCTGCCCTGAGTACCGAGGCTCCTGTGGGCAGGGCTCAGTCCCCTCAAAAGTGGGACCATTCAGAGCCAGCTTCCTCTGGGAGCTCCACAGACATGGCAGTGTTTTTCTGGGCTCTCTGTGTATGCCAGCATCTGTCATCCCTGGGGCAAGGAGCTTGCCAAGAGTCTGTGAGCTGTCCAGCCTGGAGCCTGAGCTCCCTTTCCCTCGCTTTCCAGAGACCGTGGCTGTCTGGGGAGCTGTGTCTGATTACATGCTGGGATAGCTGAAGCTGGACAAGGTGGGCTGGCATCCTGGTCGCCCTCACCCTGTAGGGCTTCAGTCTTCCTGAGAGCCTGGGCCCTGAGGAGCGATCCTTCCCTGAGCATCACAGCAGCACACCGAGACCACCTCGTGTGCCCAGAGCAGCTTCTTGGCAAACCGGGAGAGAAACCAAGTCCAGATCCAGTCTGAGAAGGTATTCAGCACCCCACAGGGCTTCACTCTTCCCTGTGGTCAGAGTGGTGAGACCAAGCAGAGAGACAGGGGATGATGCTGTGTCTGTGCCAAGGATAATCCCTGGGAATAAGTCCCAGGAGTATTCCATGTGCTGGAAATGTCCAGGAGCTTCCTAGCCAAGAGATGTTAGCAAATATTTTGATAAGGGGAAAGAAAAACATGGAGAAGAAGGTGGGTTTTTTTCAAAGCTTTCACTTTTCCTATCTCTGAAGTACTCACTCATCAGCCTTTTTGTCTTTTCCCTGGGCAGGGTGTCTTGGTTGCAGGACTTGGGAACTTCAGGATCTTTGCTGTGGTCCAAGAGCGATTCCATGGCAAACGAGTGGTATTTGTGGTTCGCAGACCCATCTTCCAGCTGGACATTGATGAATGGTGGCTGCTGGAGCTTGCGTTCCCCACAGTGATTATCCCTGGTGAGAAGGAAGCAGCCCCCTCCGCTTTCCCCCTCCAGGTCTTGGGGATCGTGGCTTGTGTGCTTCCTGTTCCTTGTAAAGGGCTGGGAGAAGTAGACAATTGCCACCAAAGGTCAGGGGACAGCTTGAGCTCCTGCAAAACAACTGACTCTGCAAAAGCTGTTTCTGTAAACGACCTTTTCTCTAGAACTTTGCTATGAATCTTCCCTGGAAATTGTACCTGCTGTGGCAGTGATGACATTCCTCCTCTTTGCAGATGATGTCAAGTTTGAGCTGCTGGACTACAAGCAGCTATCATGAGCCACCTCCTTCCCATGTCACATTGTGGAGAACTGTGTGCAAGAGTGTCACCCGAGACTAAGGGGACAGACAGGTTCTTTTAGGGATCCTTGCCAGAATGATTATGGCACTAAATCATAGTTATAATTAAGCTTTCTTTTCTTAACAGGATACTATGATTAGTATAGCGCCAAATTTATGATTAGAATAGCACAGGATTTCTACAAGCAGAATCAATGTAGAACAATTTATAAGTAGCATAATACAGAATTTATAATACAACTGAACTTATAATTTCTAATCACCTGGATCCTAATGTAAGTTAACTTATGTTTCCTAATTACCTGGACCCTCTGCAGATCAGGTCAAATCTGAGTACATGGTTTGCTGTCTCAGTACAAGAATCCTAATCTGGACTTGAAACCCATATAAAAGAATATGAGTCACTGCCTCAGTCCTCAGCAGAAGCAGACAATGGTGGAGGCGTCCCTGGCCACAGGGGTGTCACAGATCTCACTGTCCTGCAGCAGTTCCAGTCCAAGTTGCCCCCTTAGGACTTGTAAATGCTTGATTTACAGACAGTGCTCTGTAAATCAGGAGGCAACAGGAGGCCACAGGAGGACAAGGAGAAGGGGGCCAGAGGGGGCAAGAAAAACAGAAAAAGGAGGCAACAGGATGAAATGAGAGGCAGGAGGAGGCAACAGGAGGAGGAGGAAGAGGCAATAAGTCAACAGGAGTCAATAGGAGAAGGAAAAAGAGGAGTCAACAGAAGGACAAAGCAGCACACAGGAGATAAGGGAAAAGGAACCAACAAGAGGCAACAGGAGGAGAAAGAGAAGAAGGCAAGAGGAGGAAACAAGAGACAATGGAAGGAAAAAGGTGGCAACAGAAGGAAGAGGTAACATGAGGATGATAAGGAGGAGGAGGAAATGGAAGAATGAGGAGACCAGAGGCAACATGAGTAGGATTGAATAAAAACAGGACGCAAGAGTAGGCAAATGGAGAAATAGATGAGGAGGAGCAGGAGAAAGCTGGTGGAGGAAACAGGAGGAGGAGACAATAAGAGGCAACAGGAAAAGGAGAGCACAGGAGGAAACAAGAGGACAAGGAAAAAGGACATGAAAATGAGGCAAAGAGAGGAGGAGGAGAAGGGGACGGGAAGCAACAGGAGGAGAAGGAAGCACCAGGAGAAGGAAGCAAAAGGAGATACATGCAGGAGGAGTAAAAAGGAGGTAAGAGAAAGCAACAGGAGGATGTTGATGATGAGCAGGTGAAGTATGAGACAAGAGGAGGCAAGAGGAGACAATATAAGGAAGAGGAGAAGGAGAAAAGAGGAAGCAAGAGTACAAAACTGGAGAAGATGGAGGAGTAGGCATCAGGGGCAGTAAGAGGCAACTGGATGCACAAAGAGAAGGACGCATCATGATGCAACAGTAAGAGAAGAAGTGAAGAGGAGCAGGAGGCAACAGGAAGAAAAAAGTGGCAAAAGGAGGCAAGAGGAG
>NW_010972842.1:9821174-9821380 GCF_000737465.1 Haliaeetus leucocephalus | reverse complement strand
AGGAGACAACAGGATGCAACGGGAGGCAAGACATAGAGAGAAAGGAGGAGACAATAGGATGCAACAGGAGGCAACACTAACAAAGAGAGAAGGAGGCAACAGGATGCTCTAGGTGGCAACAGGAGAAGGAGGAGGCAACAGGAAGCAACAGCGGGAAGAGAAATAGTGGTGGCAAGAGGAGGACACAGCAGCACGCAGGAGGTAAA
>NW_010972842.1:9820359-9821065 GCF_000737465.1 Haliaeetus leucocephalus | reverse complement strand
GGAGGAGGCAATAGGAGGCCACAGAAGAAGGAAAAAAAGGAGGCAAGAGGAGGACGTAGCAGGACACAAGAGACAAAAGAAGGAGGCAGCAACAGGAGTCAACAAAAAGAGAAAAAGGAGGAGATAATAGGATGAAACAGGAGGCAACACTAACAGAGAGGAGTTGGCAACAGGATGCTGTAGGAGGCAACAGGAGGAGGAACTCAGTGATGGAGCTTCTGTTGGACAGGTGCTGCCTCTGGGTGTGGAGCACTGAAAAAGGAGGAAAGGACAGCAAGAAGTAAGGGCATTATTCTCTGACAAAAATCAAAGCCATTTCTCATACTACATACTCACCACATGTCTTCCATTTCAAAGAGATGTATGTACAGCTTCATAGCTGGAGCTCTTGTTGATGCTAGCTGAATGTGCCATGAGGAGCAGGACCTCTGCCCACTGACTGCCGAGGAGTCATCCCTGCTCAGCAGCAGTGGGTTTCTGGGAATGGTGTTGGTCAGAGTCCTGGTATTTGAATTGGTCAGATGAAAATACTCTAATGTAAAAGTGCTTGTCAGCATCTGCACTTCCATTGCTAAGAAACCACAATCAAAACAGTGTTTGAGACAGAGGGTTTTTTTGTAGAGCTCTCCCCATCTAACCTGGAGATAGCAACCTCAACGTTCTGTAATACCAACCACAACATTTTGCAACAGAGGTGAAGACCAGC
>NW_010972842.1:9817742-9819558 GCF_000737465.1 Haliaeetus leucocephalus | reverse complement strand
CACTGTTTTCAGCACAAATCCAAAACGTAGCTCCATTCTAGCTACTGGGAAGGAAATTAACTCTATCCCAGCCAAAAACAGCACAACAGGGTACATGACAGAGACAAAAGAATTAAAAAATGGGGACAGCTCACTAAACAAACAGACATAGGAAGAAAGTTTAAAAGGCAATGGCCTACATGACAGACAGGAATAACTTAAAGACAGTGAATAGGTTAAAGTAGACATAGAAAGAAAAAGTAAAAAGCAACAGGGTACGCAATAGTGAGGAAAGAATTAAAAAACAGTGATACATAGCTTGATACAAGTAGACATAGAGGGAAAGTTTAAGAAGTGACTGGGTACAGGACAAAAAAATTTTAAAATAGCCACAGTGAACTAAAACTGAGAAATATAAAGGAAATTTAAAAGTGACGGGGCAAGGACAGAGAGTAAAAAATTAAAAAATAAAGACAGTGAACTGGATAAAAGTAGACATAGAAAGCAAATTTTAAAAGCAACAGGGTACACAACAGACAGGAAATAATTAAAAAATAGCAATAGGCAGCTTCATAAAAGTAGATGTAGCATCGTGGTTTAACCCTGGCTGGCAACTAAGTACCATCCAGCTGCTCACTTACTCCCCACAGTGGGATGGGGGGAGAATTGGGAGGGTAAATGTGAGAAACTCATGGGTTGATATGAAAAGTTTAATAATTAAAAAGACTTTTTTTATAAAAGTTGTAAGAGGGGAAAAAAACCCCAAACCAACAGAGAGAGAGGAAAAGAAAAGCCAAGAAAAACAAGCAATGCAAATGAAAACCATTGCTCACCACCAGCTGAGCAATGCCCAGCTAGTCCCAAGCAACTGGGTACAGGACAGAGAGGGAGAAATTAAAATACAGGGTCAGGGAGACAGATGGGACATAGAAAATAAATTTTAAAAGTAACAGGGTACAAGGCGGTGCAGAAAAAGTAAAAAACAGGGAGAAGCTGGTTAGAGAGGCATATTAAAAATGTAAAAGGCAACAGGATACTGGGCAGAGTTGGCAGAAGAATAACAAGTTTTGAGCCATACACATGGGTGGGCAGGCAGAGAGGGAGGTGGAGGAAGGGAGGCAGGCAGACGTCTAAAGAAGGGAGGCAGAGGTGGGCCAGGATGTAGAGGAGAGGACGTGCGACTCACCACAGCTCCTGGTGCCGGCAGGAGACCTTCACCGCCCCGATGCTTCTCTCTCTGCCTCTGCCCCTTCCTCCTCCCCAGTGCCGGCTGCCTGACCCTCACCCGCTCGGCAGCACGCAGCGGACGCCTCAATGCTCCTCATCCACAAGGCTTGCTTTGATACATGGTGGCTCACGCATGTAGCCAACAAAGGCCAGGGACAGCTCAGAGGGATCCTTCCTTGCCACAGGGACTGGCCATTCCTTGCTGGAGGCACCTGCCAGCAGGACCCCCTTGGACTCCCTTCTCAGACAGTTCCCCTCCATCAGCTCCCTGAGGCAGGCTTGCCCAGGCAGCCCCCTTTACAGCTGGAGCCCCTTCACACCGCAGGGCCAGCCCCATCATCAGCCTCACTGGCCACACCTGGGGCTGCCCCAGCCCCAGCTGGAGCCCATCAGGAACAGGGGCCATTGCCAAAGTCCCACAGCACATCACCCCCACCCCTGCACCTACCCACATCCAGGGACACAGAGGAGGCAGGAAAAATTTATTCCTTAATGCATATAAGAAATCCTGGCAGTGAGTTGGCTACAAGGCTCAGTGCCCAAAGGCTGCAGGACAGGGGGATAAAAGGGAAGAGAAAAGCAGGAGGAAGGACAGAGAGACATAGAGGTG
>NW_010972842.1:9816691-9817556 GCF_000737465.1 Haliaeetus leucocephalus | reverse complement strand
GGAACAAGAGAGGGACGAGACGCAGGAAAACAGTGTAGAGAGAGAAGAGCAGAGAGACTGAGCAGAACAACAGGGATGGAGATGGAGGAATAAATAATAGGAAGCAGGGGAGAGAAGGGGAAGGGACTGGCAGGACAACAAAATAGAGACAGGACAAAGGACAGGGAAAAATTCTAAAGTGATAGGGGAGAAGAAACAGCAAGAACTAGAAAACAGAAACAGGGAGCCAGGTAGAGAGAAAAATTTTAAAAAGCAACAGCATACAAGAAACATAGGCAAGAACTAACAAATAGGCACAGGGAGATGTAGAAAGAAAATGTAAGAAGTGACAGGGTACAGGACAGAGAGGGAAGAGTTAAGAACTAGAGACAGGGAGATGGATAGAAGGAAACATAGAAAGAAAATTTTGAAAGCAACAGGGTACAAGAATCAAAAAGTAGGTACATGGAGTTGCACAGAGGGAGACGTAAGAATGAAATTTGAAAAGCAAGAGGGTACAAGAAACACAGGCAAGAAATTAAAATAAGGTCAGGGAGACAGAGCGAGGGAAAGGTAGCAAGAAAATTTAAAAAGCAACTGGGTTTAAGAAACATGCAAGAATTTAAATAGGGATGGAGAGGTAGGAAGTTTCAAAAGTGATGACATACAAGAAATATAGGCAAGATTTTAAAAATAGGGACAGGGAGCCTGACAGAAGGAAACTGTGGTGGGTTGACCTTGCCTGGCTGATGAGTGTCCACCAAGCCACTCTATCATTCCTCCTCCTCAACAAGACAGGAGGGTAGCAAATACAACAAAAAAGCTTGTGGGTCAAGATAAGGACAAAGAGATCACTCACCAATTACTGTCACAGGCAAAACAGACT
>NW_010972842.1:9816242-9816449 GCF_000737465.1 Haliaeetus leucocephalus | reverse complement strand
GTCACTCCCATGGGGCCGCAGGTCCTGCCAGAAAACCTGCTCCAGTGTGGGCTTCCCACGGGGTCACAGCCTCCTTCGGGCATCCCCCTGCTCTGGCGTGGGGTCCTCCCCGGGCTGCAGGTGGAGATCTGCTCCCCCGTGGACCTCCCTGGGCTGCAGGGGGACAGCCTGCCTCACCATGGTCTTCCCCACGGGCTGCAGGGGAAT
>NW_010972842.1:9814799-9816232 GCF_000737465.1 Haliaeetus leucocephalus | reverse complement strand
TTAGCACCTGGATTACCTCTTCCCTCTCCTTTTTCATTGACCTTGGTGTCTGCAGGGCTGACAGCTTCTGCACAGCATTTTATTAGCCCTTCTTAAATATCACAAAGGTGCTACCAGCATTGCAGGTTGGCTCAGCTTCGATCAGTAGCAGATCCATCTTGGACCTGGAACTGGCTGTGCCCAACATGGGGGCAAGTCCTGGTGTCCTCTCACAGAACCCACCCCTGCAGCCTTTGCCCACTCCCCTGCCCCAGCTTGCCACACAAACCCACAACAGCAATCAGCTACAGGGCAGAGAGGGGGGATTGAAAAGTAGGGAAAGGGAGACAGAGAGAGGCAGGGCAGGGGGAAATAGCAATGATCTACAGGACAGAGAGGAGGAACTAATAAAAAGGGAGAGGGTACCAGACAGAGAGATGGAGAAAAACAAAGATTAGGGATGGGCCACAGGGCAGAAGGATGAATTAAAAAAGGGGACAGTGAGGTGGACAAGAGGGAGACTGAGAAATACCAAAACCACTGATGATCTAAAGGGGAGAGAGAGGGGAAATAAAGAATAGGGACAGGGAGCCAGACAGAGAATGATTAAAATGGGCTATGGGACAGTGAGGGAAGAAGTTAAAACATAGGGACAGGGACCTGGAACAAGAGAATCTAAGAAAGTAAAAGTGTATCTAGAATACAGGGCAGAGAAAGGAATTTAAAAATAGAGACACAGTGTCAGACAGGTGAGAGCAGCAGGAATTGTGAAAGGGCTAAAGGGCAGGCAGGGAGGAATTAACAAGATTGGGATAAGACAGATGGAGAAAGACAAAATAGTGATGGGGACAGAGGATAAAAAAAGAGGGATGGGACAAGACAGAAGTGCAGAGAGAAAAAGATAAGAGAGGCAGAACAACAGAGAAAAAGAGGTACTTGGAGAACAAGAGAGGGAGAGGTGCAGGAAGAAAAAGAAAAAAAAAAATGACAGCAGTGAAAGAGAAGGTGGGGGCAGAGAGGGACCGGGATGCAGAAGAGGGGTGACGCAGCCCCAGGGGTCCAGGACTCACTGTACCTCCTGCTCTTGGAGCTGCTGGGAGAATTTACCAGCTCAGACATGTCTGTCTCTCTCGCCCTCTCCCTTTCTCCTCTGTAGCTGCAGTCACTTGACATCCACCTAAGAAAACAGATTGGTGTCTCACACCTCTTACAGCATGAGGCTTCCTAGAAACACAGACTCACATGCGCACATACTACGTGGCTGTACTGTGCTTCTGCTTACGCATACAGACCCTGCCGTGCACATTGGTCATCGGATCTGCTGAGGACTACGCTGATCCTTCCTCACCCGAACAGGCAGGCTATCTCCCGTCTGCAGCTGCCGGCTGGATCCCCTTTATTCTATTCTTCAGCAGCTTCACCTTTCTGCGGCCTCTCCAGCTTCAGCAGCTCCC
>NW_010972842.1:9813016-9814075 GCF_000737465.1 Haliaeetus leucocephalus | reverse complement strand
CCTCGGCACAGGCGGCCCCCACCTCCCCCGGGCCACCCCCGCCTGGGACGTTCGCGGTCCGAGGGGCGCCCGGCCCCGCTCACCTTCTCCCTCGGGGCAGCCGCAGCCCGGCCACCGCTCCGCTCCGCTCCTGCCTCGGCTCCCACCGGCCCCGCCGCGGCCCCTCCCCCGGCAGCCCCCCCTGGCCAGGGAGGGGCCGTCCCCATCAGCCTCACTGCCCGCACCTGCGGCTCCTCCAGCCCCGGCCCGCAGCTGGAGCCCAGCAGGAACAGGGGGGGCATGGCCCGACCCCCCCAGCGCCTCACCTTCTCCTCCCCTGGGCTCCCTCACGGCCCCTCGCCCCGTGCAAAGGGAGCGCAAACGCAGCCCAGAGGGCAAAGGGGACGGACGGCCTGTGTTTATTCAGTCCTGCCAGCGAGTTTGCTCCGGAGCTAAGGCCCCCCCGACGCTCCCCCTGCCCCTGGGACACCTCGGCAGTCGGTCCCGGAGCCACGCTCGTCGGTCCGTCGGGGAACGCACGGTCGGTCGGCTGGCTCCTGGAGCGATGGGCTGCTGGGCAGAGGCGAAGGCTGCCAAAAACGAGGAGCAGGACACTAGAAGAGAGGAGAAAAGCGGCAGCTGGCTGGACAGCGGGGGTGTAGGGAGAAAGCAGGGAGCGGGTCCCAGAGAGAAGGACGGGGACAGGGAGCCCGACAGGGATGAAGAAAGAAGCGGCAGGGAGAGAGGAAGAGAGGGAGCATGAAGAGGGAGCGGGGCGGCACAGAGACCAGCCGGGGAGCAGGATGGAGAAGCAGGAAAAACCTGGGATGGGCAGCATGACAGAGAGGGAGGAAAGAACAGCAGGGGCAGGGAGTTGGACTGAGAGAGATGGAGTAAGACAAAAACGGGACAAGGGACAAGGCAGAGAGGGAGGAATGAAACGATGGGGACAGGGAGCCGGGACAGCAAACGATGGAGGGAAGGGCTGGGGCTGTGGGGCGGTGGGGTGGAACAACACAAACCAAACCACATAGCTACATGCTACAGGGCAGAGAGGGAAAAATTAAGAAATAGGGACAC
>NW_010972842.1:9812221-9812609 GCF_000737465.1 Haliaeetus leucocephalus | reverse complement strand
GGCATGACATCACATGGTATGGAATATCCCTTTGGCCAGTTTGGGTCAGCTGTCCTGGATGTGTCCCCTCCCAGCTTCTTGTGCCCCTCCAGCCTTCTTGCTGGCTGGGCATGAGAAGCTGAAAAATCCTTGACTTAGTCTAAACTTAGTATAAATTGACTTAGTATAAATACTTGGCAACAACTGAAAACATCAGTGTGTTACCAACATTCTTCTCTTACTAAATCCAAAACAACACTATACCAGCTACTAGAAAGAAAACTAAGCCTGTCCAAGCCAAAACCAGGACAAATAGCAATGTGTACAAAAGAAGCGCGGAGGAATTCTAAAATATGGTCATCGGGGAACCAGAGACGGTGAGATGGAGAAAGGACACATGCGACAGGCT
>NW_010972842.1:9809811-9810057 GCF_000737465.1 Haliaeetus leucocephalus | reverse complement strand
GTCTTCACTGGCATAGGTTTGGGGGGCTGTCGGTCTCCTGAGGTGATGCTGCCTCTGATCGGTCACCTAGGCTGTCACTCTGCCCTGGTTTGATGCCTGCCCTTCCCTGAGGGCTGCCTCTGAGCAGCCCCAGGTGGTCAGGCTGCCCAGGTGCAGTTCACCTGAGGTGATGCGCTCCCCAACTGGCCCACTGGGCTGTCACTCTGACCTGGTTTGGGGCTCGCACGTCCCATCCCTGAGGTGATG
>NW_010972842.1:9808479-9808748 GCF_000737465.1 Haliaeetus leucocephalus | reverse complement strand
ACAATTTCTCTGTATTCTTCCCAAGCTACCTGTCCTTGCTTCCACCCTCTGTAGGCTTCCTTTTTGTGTTTGAGTTTGTCCAGGAGCAACTTGTTCATCCATGCAGGCCTCCTGGTGTTTTTGCCTGACTTCCTCTTTGTTGGGATGCATTGCTCCTGAGTTTGGAGGAGGTGATCCTTGAATATTAACCAACTTTCTTGGGCCCCTCTTCCCTCCAGGGCTGTATCCCATGGTACTCTACCAAGCAGATCTCTGAAGATGCCAAAGTC
>NW_010972842.1:9763269-9808178 GCF_000737465.1 Haliaeetus leucocephalus | reverse complement strand
GGAGGAGGTAGAGAAGTCAGGAGTGAAGATGAGCCCAGGAAAAAAAGAGAGGGGTGGGGGGAAGGTGTTTTTCAGATTTGTTCATATTTCTCATTATTGTACTCTGATTTTGATTGACAATAAATCAGTCTCCCCAAGTTGAGTCTGTTTTGCCTGTGACAGTAATTGGTGAGTGATCTCTTTGTCCTTATCTTGACCCACAAGCTTTTTTGTTGCATTTTCTACCCTGCTGTCTTGTTGAGGAGGGGAAATGATAAGAGTGGCTTGGTGGGCACCTGTCAGCCAGCCAAGGTCAACCCACCACAGTTTCCTTCTATCAGGCTCCCTGTCCCTATTTTTTAAATCTTGCCTATGTTTCTTGTATGCCATCACTTTTGAAACTTTGTTTCTACCTCTCCATCCCTATTTAAATTCTTGCATGTTTCTTAAACCCAGTTGCTTTTTAAATTTTCTTGCTACCTTTCCCTCGCTCTGTCTCCCTGACCTTATTTTAATTTCTTGCCTGTGTTTCTTGTACCCTCTTGCTTTTCAAATTTCATTCTTACGTCTCCCTCTGTGCAACTCCATGTACCTACTTTTTGCTTTCAAAATTTTCTTTCTGTTTCCTTCTATCCATCTCCCTGTCTATGTTTCTTAATGGTTTCCTATCTGTTCTGTACCCTGTTGCTTTTTAAATTTTATTTCTATGTCTCCCTCTATCCAGCTCGCTGTCCCTATTTTTTAGTTCCTCCCTTTAGCTGGGGAAGGGTCTGCCCAGGCATCCCTGCCTGAGGGAGCTGACGCAGGGGAGCTGTCTGAGGAGGGAATCCAAGGGAGTCCCACAGGCAGCTGCCTCCAGCAAGGAACGGCCGGTCCCCGCGGCGAGGAGGGATCCCTCCGAGCCATCCCGGACAGAGCGCACCACCGGCATGCGGTGCTGGGAGCTCGGTGCCTCCGTCGGCTGCGCGCATGAGCCGCCGGGAAGCCTCGCGGTGGAGGAGCCTCAAGGCACCTGCTGCCGAGGCAGAGCGCGAGCGTTGGGGTGGTGAAGGTCTCCCGCCGGTGCCGGGAGATGTGGTGAGCTGCGGTGAGCTGCGCGTTCTCTTGTGCGTGCCCTGGTCCATCTCTGCCTGCCTCCTCGCCTGTCCCTGCTTCTCTCTCCCTCTCTGCTGGCCCACCTACCTGTCCAGCTCCCCAAAACTTGTTACTCTTCTGCCAGCTCTGCCCTGTACCACTTCACCTATTAATTTTTTTCTGTTTCCCTCTCTGCAGCTCCCTCTCCCTGTTTTTTAATGCCTTCCTGTGTTTCTTGTACCCTGTTGCATTTTAATTTCTATGTTTCCCTTTCTCTGGCACCCTGTCTCTATTTTTTAATTCCTCCCCCCGTCACTTTTTAGATTTTCTTTCTATGTTTCCTTCTATCAATCTTCCTGTCCCTATTTTTTAATTATTTGCTGTGTTTCTTGTACCCCATTGATGTTAAAACTTTCTTATTATGGTTCCTTCTATTCATCTCCCTGTCTCTATGATTTAATTCTTGTCTATGTTTCTCATACTCAGTTGCTTTTTAAAATCCCATCTACATCTCCCTGTATCTGGGTCCCCTTCTTGTTTTTGGTTGGTTTTTTTTTTTTTAAATTCTTTCCTGTATTTCTTGTACCCCACGGCTATTTCTCTTTCAACAATTCCCTTTACCTGGCTCCCTTTCCCTAAATTTTCATTTTACCCTTTCTTCCATAGACTCTGTCACTTCTTAAATTTTCTTTCAATGTTTCCTTCTATTCTCATCCCTGTTTCTATTTTTTAAAACTTTCCTGTTTTTCTTGTACCTGTCACTTTTAGAAATTTCTTTCTATGTCTCTCTCTATCTGACTCCCTGTCCTTATTTTTTAATTCCTCCCTCTCTGTCCTGTACCCCGTTGCTTTAAAAATTTTCTTTCTATGCCTCCATTTATTTTCTTTCCTGTCCTTCTTTTTCAATTTTTTCCTGTCTATACTATACTCTGTCAATTTAAAATTTTGTTGCTATGGGTAGTTTTATCCAGTTCACTCTTGTTATTTTCTAATTCTCTCCTGTCTGTCCTGTACCCTGTTGCTTCTTTAATTTTCTTTGTATGCCTACTCTTATCAAGCTCCCTACCCATTTTTTTTAATTCTTTCCAGTATTGTGTACCCCATTGCTTTTTAAATTTACTTTTTTGTATTGTCTCTATTTTCCCCCTATTTTTATTTTTATTTATTCTTGTTTTCCTGAAAAGCTGGTGCATTTTAAATTTTCTTTCTATGTCAAATTTTATCCACATTACTGTTGCTATTTTCTGTATTTTCCTGTCTATCCTGTACCCCAAAGCTTTTAAAACGTTCTTTCCATGTCTACTTTAACCAATTCATTGTCTTTATTTGTTATTTGTTTCTTGTCTGTCCTGTACCCCACTGCTTTTGAAATTTTCTTCCTATGTGTCTCTGTATTTTTCTCCTTATTCTTAACTTTTTCTTGTCTTTCCTTAATGCATCCACTTTTATAGTTTTCTTCTTGTTGCTTTCTATTACCCTACCTTTATTTTTAAATTCTTTTTTCTGTTGTTCCTTAATGCCTTTGCTTTTTAAATTTTCTTTCTACATCAACTTCTATCCAGTTTTCTGTCCCTATTTTTAATTTTTTTTCCTCCTTGTCCTTTACCCAGTTGCTTTTTAAATTTTCTATGTTTACTTTAACCAATTCACTTTTTTCCTGTCTGTCCTGAACCCTGTGTCTTTTTAATCTATTCCTGTCTCTTGTGTCCCCTGCCACTTTTAAAATTGTGTTTCCATTTCTGTGTCTATTTTTTACCCTATCCTTATTTTTTATTTTGTATTGTCTTTTCTTAATGCATTGCTTATTAGATTTTCTTTCAATGTCAACACTTATTATGTTTGCTGTCCCTATTTTTTATTGTTTTTCTGTCTGTCATGTACCTTGTCACTTTAAAAATTTTCTTTCTATTTCTATGTTAACCAATTCACTGTCTTTATTAAGTTTTTCCTGTCTGTTGTGTAGCCTGTCGCTTTTTAAGTTTACCTTCTATGTGTCTATTTTTCACCCTGTCAATGTTTTTTAGTTGATTCTTGTTTTTCCTTTAATTCTGCTGCATTTTAAATTTTCTTTCATGCCAACTTTCATTCAGTTTGATATCCCTATTTTTTTAATTCTTTCCTGTCTGTCATGTACCCTGTTGCTTTTAAAATTTTCCTTCTCAGTTTTAGTTTGCTGTCACTATTTTTAAATTTTTCCTTGTCTTTCCTGTACCCTGTCACTCTTTAAAATTTTCTTTCTATGCTTCTGTTTATCCAGTTGTCTATCCCTATTTTTAATTCTTTGCTGTCTGTCTTGTACCCCATCACTTTCTAAATTTCCCTTCTATGTCTACTTTTATGAAGCTGCACATCACTGTTTTTTAATTCTTTCCTCTATGTTCTGCACCATGTTGCATTTTAAATTTAATTTTCTATCTGTCTCTCTTTTTAACCCATTACTTTTAAAATTCTCTACTCTTATCCTGTTTGCTGCATTTATTTTTGAATTATTTTTCTTTCTTTAGTGCCATTTTTTTCAGATTTTCATTCTACGTCTCCATTTCAGTTTACCATTGCTATTTTTTCCCCTATTTGCATAATCCCTGTTGCTTTTAAAACGTTCTTGCTACTTTTATCCCACTTGCTGTCTTTTTTTAAAAATTACCTCTAGTCTTTCCTTAGTGCCCTAGCTTTTTAAATTTCCTGTCTATGTCTGCATTTTATTTTGCTATCACTATTTTTCAGTGCTTTCCTCTCTTAATACTTTGGCTTTTAAAGTTTTCTACTTTTATCTCATTTGCAGTCATTATTTTTTAGTTATGTTTTCTTGGTTTTTTAGTGCCATTGCTTTTAAAAATTCTTTCTATGTCTTTGTTTTAGTTCAGCGTAGCTGCTTTTTAATTTTCTCCTTATTTCCTTAATCCTGTTTGCTTCTAAAATTTTCTGTCTACTTTTATTCCATTTGCTGTCTTTATTTTTAATTATTTATTGTCTTTTCTTTGCGCTGTTGCTTTTTAAATTTTCTTTCTACTTCTGTTTTAGTTCACTGTCCCAATTAAATTTTTTCTTTATTTCCTTAATGCCCATTGCTTTAAAAATGTTCTTTCTATGCCTAATTTATTCCCTTTACTGTTTTTTTAAAATTATTTCTTGTATTTCCTTAGTGCCCTTGCTTTTAGATTTTCTTTCTACATCTCTCTTTCATTTTGCTGTTGATACTTTTTAAATTTTCCTTTACTTCCCTAATGCTATTGCTTTTTAAGTGTTCTTTCTATGCCTACTTTTATTCTGTTCACTGTCTTTGTTTTTAATTATTTCTTGTATTTCCTTAGTGCCCTTGCTTTTTAACATTTCTTGTCTATGTCTGTGTTTGTCTGCTGTTGCTTTTTTTTTTACTTATTTCCTCTCTTAATCCCTTGGGTTTTAAAATTTTCTACTTTCATCTCATTTGCTGTCTTTATTTTAATTTTTTTTTTGCTTTTCCCTTAGTGCCATCACTGCTTCGGTTTTCTTTCTATGACTCTCTTTTAGTTTGCTGTCTTTTCTTTTTATTTTGTTCTGTTTATTTCCATAATCCCTATCGATTTTTAAATTCTATACATTTATCCTGGTTCGTTGTCTGTATTTTGCTGTCTTTTCTTTTAATAATTTCTTGTATTTCCTCAGTGCTGTTGCTTTTTAAATTTTCTTTCTATGTCTCTGTTTTAGTTTGTTGTAGCTATTGTCTAATTTTTTCCTTATTTCCTCAATCACTGTTGCTTTTAAGATTTTCTCTCTATTTTTATCCCATTCGCTGTCTTTATTTTTTAACAATTTTTTGTTTTTTTCCTTATTGCCCTTGCTTTTTATATTTTCTTTCTCACTGTGATTTCACCATGACTTACTAGAGCCACACTCTCCTTGCGGTAGGAACACCTGCCTGGCAATGGCTGAAGAAATCTGCTAGGCAGCTCTGACGTAGTTTTCTTAAATTGTTCCAGAGCAGAACCGGCAGGACTATGCACATCCATGTCTCTCTGGTTTTCCTAGAAAGAAGGAAAGAGCCTGATAGTCACTCTTCCTTCTTACTCCATCTGGAGTCTCGTCCTTTATTGACCAAACATCCCCGCATGCATCAGAAGCCACCCTTCGTACCAGTTTTCACAGCTGCTCAGAACATGTAAGCTTGGTTAACCTTTTAGGTGTTCCTGTATGAAAATACTGCTCATTCCCCTTGTACATCCTCTTTGGCCCCACACAAACCTCAAGATTCACCACTCTTAGTGGGATCTGAAGAAGAGAACTAGCATTATAGTGGAAGCCATTTTCACAGAGGGAAATCTAAGCAAAACCACAAAGAAATGTGCAAATTTTCTGTAGGCTCCTTTTTTATCTGTTTCCTTTGCTAGATAGACTCTAGGTTAGCAAGCAAGGACAAACAAGTATGGCAGCTTTAGCTCGATCATTGACCTTGCTAATAACAGCTGAACTTAGGGCATCACAAAAATTGCCATTGTTACGTGTGCTGCATTTAGTACTTCCTTTTTGCAGCAGTAGCTGAGGATCGAAGATCATCGTGTTAGTTACCAGCAGTACAATTACACTGTGAAGATGTACCAAATGTACCCTATAAATTATCTCACACTATATATCATTCTGTCATTTATTATGCTGAGGGAAATGGAACTTGCTCAATAATATATGAACTGAGGGCAAAAGTCTCTTTTATACTGTGCCTGCATGTTATTCATCATTTTCAGAAGGACACACATCATTTTGCTTGTGATTTTAATGTTTCTCAGCTCCCTCCTCGGCACTTACAGAGTGCACAAATGTGCACCTGAAATGATGACGTCATAGCAGACAGCTATTTTCATCTCTCCTCTCAGCTAATAATGGACACCGTTCATAAGCTTCTTCCTCCTCATCACTTAATAACATGACAGATGACCTTAAACACTCTGGCACTATGCTCTTGAGCACCTTTGCATGTCTGCCTAGCTAGGTCACACATGAGACTGTACACGCATATTCTTGCTCTGGTTCTGCTTTCTAGCCAATTCTGCTCATATGAAACCAGTGTAAATCCACTGAGAATAAGTTAAAAGTATCTATGTAGCATTTTGTTAATATAAGACAGCTACCTATCAGTATATTTACTGTGTCTCTAAGCTGAGAAACAGCACTGATGGGAAATTGTTAATGTAACAAGAATGGACTTGAAGGAGCCTGTGTACTGAACAAAGACAGCTCTTGAGGAAAAAGACATCCTCTGCTGAAGAGGATGTTTCTCTTCTGAATGTCCACGAATTGCCTTCTTGATGTTTCCCAATAATGATGTCATAAAGCAAGGCTAGTGTTGTCACCAATCCATAAGCTGAGATTTGCTTGGAGCCCAGTCCTGTGAATCTCTGCACTGTATGCAAAGTTACCTGAGTACTGTCATGAAAGTCAACTGGAATGCTTGCCTGAAGAATACCATTCCAATTCTGAAGCACTTGTAGGGTTGGGCTTTTAGGTTAATTCAGATTTTTTTATTTAAAGTTATTTAATAATGAAAAAATTGTAACAAATTTTTTTAATCTGTGCAATACAATTGCAAGATCCACTATCGATTGTAGGAAAAAACCCCACAACAATCCCAAATGATTTTGCATAGCTCCACTTGATAAATGATATTTTTGTTACTAATGGAACACAAAAGTGGGTGAAAGAAATAGGTATATTGTGAAGATGTCATAAAAGTGCAACTTTATACATTTTTCTCTGCTGCTATAGTTATTTATACAGCATATTTATATATGTGCCTAAAATTGCCAAAAATATTATTTTATGCCATGATATACTATGAATTTCCTTTCAGTTGTAGAACACAGAGAAGAGTGTGTGAGCTTTGCGTTTATATTATGTATTGTATACAGTTATTTATGCTTTGACTTTGCAAGCAAAAAGTTAAATACTAGACAGAGAGGAGGCCATGAGCACTTAGCCATGTTCCTCAGCCTGGGATTTAATATATGGCCTAGAGGGATGAGGACAATAACCATCTAATTACTGTATTAGCATCTCTTCCCAGTGCCACAGATCAGAGAAACTCATCTGACATTTGGAGCTACGGCCTACTGCAGCCACAGCTTCGCATGGCAGATGCTTACATTTATTCAGATTTCTTTCAGTACTTCAGACATGCAGTTTGTGTGAATAAAATGCAATATAGAATGACCACCACTCCCCTGACGGCCCTTGTCACAGAAGTCTGGGCTCTGGAGCTGTGAGCTCTGGGACCTATAGTCCACCTGGACTATGCCATTTCCCTTAATGCATGTAATCTCTATTTCTGAATGTCTCTACTTTCAACTTCCAGGCACTCGATCTTGTTATGTTTGTGCTTTTGAGACTGAAGAGCCCTCAATTACTGAATTTCTATTCCCTTTAGAGGTAATTAGAAACTGTGATCAAGGTACACTTCAGCCTTTTTGTTAAGGTAAACAGACTGAACTTCAGTTTTCCACTAAGGCAGGTTTTCCAATCCTTTAATCTTTTTCCTGGTTGATCTCTGAGCCAGAGAGATCCAATTTATTCCTTCTTGAGCTGTGGGTGCTGGGACTGTGCACAGCATCTCAGAAGATGACTTGCTAGTGCCAGGTTGTGTAACCTTTCTGACCCTTTTTAGTATTATTTTGCTCGTTTATCCCAGGACTGCTGTTTTGTTTTGCTGTTATTCCCTTTGCATGGTGCACAAGGAGTTGATCTCCAGCTGACTGACATGATCCCCCAATCATTTCAGTTACTGTTCCCAAGATAGTGTCTCATTATGTCTATAATTCCTGAATATTCTTGAATTACAATTATCTGTATTGATTCACATGTTATTTGCTTGCAGCAGCTTATCAACTCATTTGTTTCAGTGTACCCTCTTCATGTGTCACGTGTATGCTTTAATCAGTAAGGATTCTCTCATTTCTTCCAGATCATTAATAAAAATGTGAAGGCCAAGAACTGACCTCAGTGTGGCCTTAAGAACACATGCCCTTAATGAGGCCTCACTGTTTACAAATGCATTTTGAGACCTGTCACCAGCTTTTAAAAATTCATTTTCTGTGTACCACATTGCTTTTGTTTTAATTATCAAGATGTTGTATAGTGCCAAGTTTAAAGGATCATGCCATATAACCTCTGTATCCTTTCTCAGTCACTGAATGAGAGCTTGTTAATTGTGCACAAAGTGAAGGAGTTATCTGGGGGGGAGGGGGGGAAGGTTGTGATCCTGTAATTAAACACTGCATTGATGTAAAACAGGCAAATTAAAGATGCTCAAGCTGTCATAATGCCTGCATGTCTAAATTTTTGTATGCTGGATTTTAGGTCCTAATTTTTCTAATATAAAAGGCTTCTTCGTGTGTGAGTGTGTTTTGATATACACAAAAAAGGGGGAGGTGCATCTCACCCGCTTTAAATATCTACAGATGACCTCATCATGCAGTCTTCTACTTTACCCAATTGAGGGAAATAGGTGTTTCCAGAATATCACTCACTCATTCAAATGTAAATGTATAAAATAGATTGTATGAACAGCATTCCTTAAATGCATATTTCTTGCTGCTCACTAGAGAGAGAGACTGTATAACCAACTCAGATTTAAATGGTGATGTGAGATAGCCAAGGTTAGATGAGATGAATCCCAAACAAAGGACAGAGACTTCCATCATGATTCTTGGTTTTCCATTTTGATAATCAAGTCTCTAAATAAATTCAATTTTATGGAACCTAAAAAAGAGTTCTGAAAGTTTTGCTTTACTAAACAGCATTTTATTTGTTATTCCACCAGCTATTTACTTTAACAACTGGATTACCTAATTTATCACCATTCATTTTAACTACAGAGTTAGGATGTTTCTGATAACCTCCCTTGTACACTGTATAGCCGTAGGGCCCACAGCAAACAGAGGTGAGCATGTAGAGCTCCAGCTCCCTTTGATCATTTGGGAGCTTGGGCCAAAGAAAAGATTGACCGGGTTAAAAGAAAGTTTAGGAAAAAAATCTGAAGGCCATAGGATATGTGCTCCCCTAAGTTTTCTAAAATAACACTTAAGAGTTCTTGAGTGAGGGTAAAAAAAAAAAATTATTTGGAATTGAAAATATCTCTCTTTGTTTTATCTGTGGGGATAATTTCCTTTCTCTAGCAGGGTTTCTGTTTTCAGTAGCTTGATTAAGGAACAAAATCTCATGTGATGAAATGATCTGGGCACATTTGCATATGAATGCTAGATGTTGTGGCATAGAAACTGATTAAGCCTCATCTGTCTCAAGCGCCTGGAGATTAATGCTAATAGCACTTAATACATTAAGATGCAGATTAAACTTAACCAGAGAAAATGAAGTGAAAAAGGACTTCACTAAACTTTTTGGAACTTCATGGATTTTTTTTCTCTTTCACTTAGGATATAAAAGTTTCTTCGTCTCAACTATTGCTAGTTTACGCATTCTTAGAAATAATAATCCTCTAATCACATACACAGTCTAGAAATGACATGAAGACAACAGTGTTTGTGACGGGAAGGTCTGTGAACATGTCTCACTTTTCTACTCGTGTTTAGAGAAGGCAAGCAGTAGGAGTGAGGGTACTTGCTTTCACCAAACTTTTCATAAACACAAGAGAAAGCAAGCAAGATATAATTTTCAAGCCTTGACAAGGAATGCTGAGGTGTTACATTAAATCTTCATTATCGTGATCATTTGTTTCTGATTTTAAACTCTCAATATTTTGCTTATATTAGAATGATTCCAGCAGCTGATCCCGAGATGCGTACAGCGGTAGGTACTATATGCCAGCAGGAGGTGGCTCTGCGTGGGCAGCAGAGTCAGCCCCAGGCAGGGCTGAATCGCCCTCTGGCCTCCACTGACCAGATCCTCGTGGAGTACGTTGGACATTTTAAGACCCATATATTAACATTTACGTTTGTATGCTATAACTGGAGGCTAATCCCACCTCCAAGTTACCAGGATGTGATGGACAAAAATAAGACACCTCACTGAAGTAAGCTTCACAATAACATAGTTTCTCTCATCAACTTAAATATACCCAAATTTGAGGGACCTGCTCATCACCATTACATTGCTATTCATAGTCTTAATGATGTTGCTGGGAAATGCACACAAAAGCTGCGAGGCTGTGTTGCCTCTCCCCCAAATGCTGCCTCCTAGGACTACTACAAATGGAGACCTGTGTACAACTCACAGCTGGGGCCTGCGACTCCACGTGTACTGCAGCGACTGGATCTTGCTCCTGCTGAATAGGAATTCATCTAGGGATTTAAATGCAAACAAGAACAAGCTCTGTCCTGTGAGATGACTTTCACAAAGTCAGGCTTGGAAAATGAGAGCAACCTGTGTGAAGGTGTTCTCTGTGACAGCATTTGTCTTCTGCACATTGGCTCCTCGCTTTCTGCTGTTGCACACCGAAGTCCCATCTGGGAAGCTGAATTCATGCAGTAGCTGGGAGAGTGGTGGAGGCAGGTGAGATCTGGTGTCTCGTTCAGCCCGGCCATTGGTTCATTTCCCTTAGCAAAGATGCACTCACTCCCTGTCAAATGGTTGCCCAAGGAAAAGACAGCTTACATTTGGGGAGAAAGCTGTGCTTGTTCCAGTCACTGAATTCAAGCAAATGTCAATCACAGCATGTCATGTGTGGAGGGGACATGCCTTCAGATATAGTAGTTGCCTTAAAATGGACTGAATTTTAAAAAGTCTTTTCTCTTTGTTCTGCAAATCCTGCGTCACACTCAAGATGCAAACCTTTCAGATTTATTTGGAAGATGTACAGGTCCCTAACATTTGGAAATGCTCTCGGTGAGTGTCTGTACAGCCCTGACCCACAGCCCTAGAAGATGAGGGGCCCGTTAGCCTCTCTGCTGTCAGCTGTGGCTGGACAGAGTCCTGCTGTGAGCTATGCTGCTCCCTTTGTCTCTTTGGCTTGCAGCAGTACTCAACACTTTGCAGTGTCTCATGCCATAGCACTACCATGGTCCCTGAAGGGTCCTTTATGATCCACATCCTTCTTCTGTACCGTGAAGGGTTGGAGAAGAAGCGGAGATCTTAGTGTGAAACTAAGAAGCTAACTTTTTTTCCGTGTGATTTGACTAAAACTGTAGCGTAACCAGAACACTGCAGACTGGTGGCGGAGTAACGAAGCCGAAGCAATCATCCTGAAAGCTCAATGGCAGGGCATGAACTAAGACACACCCTACAGTCCTCAAATGGCTAGCAGCAATGATGCAGGCTCACAGAGTCAGTATAGCTCTCTGAAGTCTGAGAAGGGTTGAGCATCCAGAAATGTATTGTGTTTAACCCAAACACAGCATTTTCTACATTTTCCTGAAAATTTGACGTTTGGGGTGAATTAGTAGTGACTGACAGGAGATCATATACATTCTGTTTATACTTTTATATAACTGCTTTTGCACACTTGTATATAACTCTTCTAACTCCAGCTCTAATCAAATGAGAATAACCCACTGAAGCTTCTGAAATAAACATATATATACAGAAAAATTGGAAAAGACAGTTTCTGGTAGATAGATAATATGGAAATGAAAAGGTTTCACAATAGAAATGCAGACAGTGTTTCTGTGTGCCACCTTTCCATGACCCTTCTTTCTCTTTCCTCCTTTCTTCTCTCCTCCCCCTCACTGCCAAGGAAAGTAATTTGAACAAGCAATAGCAGGGACTTGCAACTTGTCAGGGCTAATGAAGGAACTCTGAACGGGAAAACTTGCCTACTTTTTCCAACTCCATCAACTGATTTAAAAACCATAATGTCTCTCCCTGCAAAACCTGCTTAAATGACAAGAAGCAATTTAAACATATGTAGTACACCCTATGAATAAAACATGTCATGTGGTAAAACTGGAACTCAATTATGTTTGCGTATGTTATGTTCCGTCTCTCTTCATAGCTACTGTGGCATTTAGGGGATGCCACCCCACCTCATAAAACTCTGTCTGATGTCTTCAGTGTCTACTGCCTACCCCTGTCGTTTCTGGCATTTGAATGACAGAGAGGGAGGACTGGAATCATCTCTTTGCAGGAGGGTGGAAATATGTAGGCATTTATGAGAGAGATTCCCATCCGTCTTGCACCAGCAGCTCCCAATGGTCTCACCCTTTTCTCCCAGAGGCAAAATTACCTGAGCAAAGCAATGGAAGCTCTTGGAAGCTTCAAGAGTTGTGCAGAATCCGAGAAAAAAAAAAAAAAGTTTTGTCAATTTTCACATTTGCATCTTTATGTTCAAGCAAGTCTGGTAGTGAACTGAGCAAAATTACCCTTCTACAAACTCTGGAGTGATCATTTTTTTCTTTGCTGGAAGGGATATGAGAACTTACCTGCATATCTAAGATCTCTGTGTGAATCAGTTTCAATAGCAATTATGTAAATTACGGTGGTATAATGAAATAGCCCAAATCATCTGTAGTTAAAGCAGTAAGTTTTTGGTCTCATAAAAGTAAAAGAGTAATTTCTGGCTTGTTTTAACTCTGCACTATGCCAGAAGTAAGCTGTGAAATAAATGTTTACTCACCACCATGACCGAAGTGAGCCCTTAAGGGGATGATGTTAAGAAGACCTGGCTTCAGGCCATGAGTTACCTTCTTTTTCCATAAGCTCTATGATTGACCGAAGAGCCAGAGCCTTGATTACACTAAAACCACTTTGCATGGATCTAGCCACAAAAAGTGGCCTTGGAATATTCGTCCTTATTGATTGAACATATTGTATTCACTAGGAAGCAAAGCAAATTAATTAGAAAGAGGTAGATCACGCAAAGGTGGTATCCAATGAAAAGCAGCAAAAATCCCTCTAAAATAATTCCTGTATCAAAGGTGTGTGTCAGAAACAGGATCAACATTTTTTTATCAATGGAGACAAGAGCAGATGAGAGCCACAAACCCTCAGCCTGACCTTCTCTCCCCCATCTTCTCTGGCAGGTCCTCCCCAATCCCTCTCTGGGGTGCTTCTCCGGTGCTGGCAAGTGCTTGTGAAGAGGCACCAGGATTCACAGCAAGACCTGCTCTGCATCGCCCCGTGCCAGCCTCTTGTCTCACCCCCTCTAAGACAAGCTCTTCCTCCTACCTGCCCTGTGAAGTGTATATGTGTGGTGGGGACTGTCCATAGCTACACAATAACTATAAAGAAGGAAAACTCACTTATGGGAAACTTGTAACTGCTCTCTGTAAATCGCCATGTTAGATGTGGAATTAGCTGCTTGTAGGCAATGGAACTGTTCCTTTAGCAAGCACCAAATACAAACAGGTTGTAATTTGCACATGTCCCTACTCCTCTTAATAGTAACACAGCGACTGGGAATGGGGAACAAAAATAGCGAGCTTGATCCATACTTTTATATTTAAGAAAGCCACAGCTGACATTGGGGATTATGCCTGGAAAAGTAGTCTGGTGTCTGCCTCGAATTCTTCAGCAACCTACTCAAAGGCTTGAACTACCATCGACTGCTATCTGCACTGGAGACTGGCATGCGTCCTTATCAGCCCCAATCCCTTGTTTGAGAAACACTGTTTTGATAATGCAGGCATGAACGATACACCACCCCTTTCAACTGGAGGATAAAAAAATTCTCACCTGCCTTCAGGAAACAAATACTGATCCTTACAGTACACCCAAGAAGTCAGAGAATTATATGTGGTAGAGAGGAAAGGCAAGTAACGATAGTCTGGGGACATAATGAAAATGTAGTGATTCAGAGATGCAGCTTTCCTTAGAACAAACCAGAATACTGTATAGATTTCCCCATCTTTTTTAAGTAGTTCTGTTGAATTTCATTATTCCCAGGGCAGTAGAAAATGTGCATTCTGATATTCAATAGTAAATAAAATCAGGAAAATTGAGGCTATAATTCTGTGACCTCATTGCACTTTGGCATCTCATTATGCATTTCAAAACTGTGTACAGAAAAAGGATGCATACAAAAATTTGTGCAAAAAAAAAAGGAAAAAGTAAACAAAGAAACAAATAACAAAAAAGGCAGCGTAGCATTTTGTGTAAGCTACATAAAGCATTAAGAATCATACACTGCTGCAATAATTTTCAGAATTTAGCTTTAAATGACTCAGAAATATAATTAGGAAATGAAGTAGGAGAATACATGGCACTTAGCACATTTGCTTTCTACTGGCTTGAAGCATGGACTACCTGCTCTCCTAAAATTCAGGATTCCGGCTCCAGCTCTCTTGTCAGTGCTGTTCATAACCTCAGCTGTACCTTCATACAGCAGCAGTTCTGTTCCACTAGGGATATTGACCAAAAGCTGATACTAATTCCCAGAAGTAGATTTTAAAAATGATAGGTCTGGGCTAGACTGACATTTATCATGAGGGTGGACTACTGAAAGGGCTGCCTGTTGTACTGGGTTTGCATGGCAAGGTTTTGGTAGTGGGGGGCTGCAGGGGTGGCTTCTGTAAGAAAACACCAGGAGCTGCCCCCATGTTGGACAGAGCCAGTGCCAGCCAGCTCTGTGACAGACCCACCACTGACCAAAGCCGAGCCCGTCAGCAATATTGGTAGCACCCCTTTGATAACATATTTAAGAAAGGGTAAAAAATGCTGAGCAGCAGCTGTGATGGAGAGGAGTGAGGCAAATGTGAGACAAATGACTTTGCAGACCCCCAGGTCAGTGCAGAAGGAGGGGAGGAGATGCTCCAGGCGCCAGGGCAGAGATTCCCCTGCAGCCCATGGGGAAGACCATGGTGAGGCAGGCTGTCCCCCTGCAGCCCAGGGAGGTCCACGGTGGAGCAGATATCCACCTCCAGCCCAGGGAGGACCCCACGCCGGAGCAGGGGGATGCCCAAAGGAGGCTGTGACCCTGTGGGAAGCCCGTGCTGGAGCAGGCTCCTGGCAGGACCTGCAGACCCACGGAGAGAGGAGCCCATGCCAGAACAGGTTTTGTGGCAGGACTTGTGATCCTGCAGGGGACCCATGCTGGAGCCGTCTGTGCCTGAAGGACTGCAGCCCGTGAAAGGGACCCATGCTGGAGCAGTTCATGAAGAACTGCAGCCCATGGGAAGGACCTGTGCTGGAGTAACTCATGCAGGACTGTATCTGGTGAGAGGGACCCCATGCTGGAGCAGGGGAAGAGTGTGAGGAAGAAGCTGCAGAGACAAAGCATTATGAACTGACCGCAACCCCCATTCCCCATCCTCCTGCGCTGCTCACGGGGGAGGAGGTAGAGAAATCAGGAGTGAAGTTGAGCCCAAGAAGAAGGGAGGGGTAGGGGGAAGGTGTTTTTACATTTATTCTTATTTCTCAGTATCCTACTCTGTCATTAGTTGGCAATAAATTAAATTAATCTTCCCCAAGTTGAGTCTGTTTTGCCCATGATGGTAATTGGTGAGCGATCTCCCTGTCCTTATCTCCACCCACGAACTTTTTGTCATATTTTCTCCCTCCATCCTGCTGAGGACAGGGAGTGAGAAAGTGGCTTGGTGGGCAGCTAGCGGCCAGTCAAGGTCAACCCACCACACCTGTAGAGCCTTTCTCCCCTTGCTTTACCATTACCATCATCTGTATAGGGCACAGCCTGAGTGGTGTGCAAGGGAGCATGGTGCCCTACCCCCACGTTCTCAGCCATAGCCTCCCTGAAGCCAGCCCTGCCACAGTTTCCAGAGAGTCCTGAAAGTATGGAGTCACCAGCTAACACCCTATGCAACAATTCAAGGTGTAAGTTAGAGGAACATGGTAGTCACGTACAATACCCTCATGGGTAATATCTGGAAGCACTGTAGGGGGTGAAGTTAATGAAAATTTTGCCCTTGTAAAGTGGGAGGGTTTGGTTCCCAGTGGCTCACTTGCCATTTTAAATGCAGGCAAATCTAAGGCTGGTCTGATTTCAAGATAGCATCAAACTCTTGCCTCCATTTGGCCTTATGCCTAAGTTATTTTAACAAAATAAAGGTTTTGGCCAAATTATTTTTTCAAATATTGGTGATATGAAATAGTATTTTGTAACCTGGTTGTGCGTAAGTGCTATCTTCCAAAAAAAAAAAGAAAAGATAAAAAAGTACAATACAGTGACTCATTCCCACGCTTTTTTCATGTTTCAATGGGAATGATGCAGCAGAAAACGCTGCATGCCCTCATCAAATGTACCAGCACCTGATCAGAAGGGTTTGTTGAAGTATTTGTTAATCGTCACTTTGCTACATTGCAAAATGCCTGAAATCTGGACATACTTAACTGCCACAATACTCTTCAACGTGTACTGAGATTACTGGGCAGAGTAACCTGTCATTTATTACAGACACAGGAGAGCTGCTGCATTTGAAATCTTGTTCTCATGTAGCTCATTTACATTGAAATTGCCTTTCAAGATCACACCATCAGTTCTATTCATGTCATCCATTGACAGGCAAAATATTATTTGGGGAAAATAGATGCCTAACAACATAGTGAAAACAGCACCTCATGACAGAAAATTAAAATTTTTTGTATCCACAGTTGTATGAAAAATTTGTGATGTTCAGGAAGACTGTGAGAAGGACAGGACAAAATGAAACTTGCATCAAATGTCTTTAAGTCCTGTGTGTCTACCTCCCCAGCCTTTGAAAATGTCAGATCCATATGGAGTATTATCTATTGTGAAGAGGAATCATTGCTGCTGGTAGTGGTATTTTTAAAGAGATGGGACTAGATGCACCACCACTGCAAAGCAGGAAATTTCCATTGACTTCAGAGGGAGCGGGAAGACAAGGAGACACCCCCTTAGAACATTGTACAGGAAGAACTGAAAGGATTTTTCTGGCTGTGTGAACAACAGATAAGAAGAGAGCAACTCAGACTGGCAGGTTTGTGATGTGGGGATCTGGTGTTTCCTTGACTTGCTTTGCCTTTTGGGCTGATGATCAAATATTAACTGTAAATAATGACTGTGATGAATGCTGACTTTTCTCAATGCCTCCTCTGATAGTGCACTGTGAGTCATCATTAATAATACATAGCTTGAGATAAAAACCCTTTCTCTTCAATAATTAAAAATAATAGGCAGGAATTTTACATTGGATTATCTCCACTTTCTCATATACCAGGTTGTCTTACTCATTTCACTGCAAATGCTACATTTCCTCCAGTGACATTGCCTTTGCAGATCACCTCAAGGTTTTACCTTCATCCTACCTTCCAGGTATGTTTTATGTATGTGTAAACTGCTTTTGAACTATAGTATTTGGGAGTAAAGCTGGGTCTCACTTCTCATACAAGGATTGTTGTTAGGGTGGTTGGCGCAAATTCTATGCTCTGCTGTGATTACTTTTTTTAGAGTTGCTCGGCCTTTGCTCCGAGGCAGTGCAGGGAAAGGCGGCAATTGCTAAGCTGGTAGCCAGCTTCAGGTCTGTGACCTGAATGTGTTGCTCTTTATCTGTCTCTGAGTAGCATACGGGTGATAAATATGTGAAAGGATTCTCCCATTCTTTTCATTCAATTGAGATAAACCCCAAAGAGAATGCATTTCAAAATTATTTGGTGAGTGAGTGCTGGTGAGGACATACCCATGCTAAAAGTCAGTATTTCCAGCATGTCTGGACAGAGCTGGGGGTGCTGGTGAGTTGGAGCCTAATAGGGGAAGATGGTGAGGGTCTGGAAAGTTGTACATCCTGGAGGAGCTGTTCCACTCCCTGCATCTGAGGTGATGTCCCCAGCCACCTTGTCCCAGAAAAAGGAAAACATAGCGAAATGCCTCTTTGCAACATTTTTGTAGAATCATGGAATGTTTTGGGTTGGAAGGGACCTTTAAAGGTCAGCTACAGCAACTAGTCAAAGGCTAAAGTGGAAGAGAAGTCCCTTCCAGCTTAGCACACTGCTTCAATGACAGCAGGAATATCCTGTGGTCAAAGGGGTTTCATTTCTTCTCAAGGAAGCAAGTTTGAAGCTACACAGAGCAGCATATATTATCATAAAATTTTGGTAAAGTTTGCGGGACCTCAGAAGTAAAGAATAACATAGTTTTTTTAACCCAATGAATTGGCATCTCTCCAGTATATCGTTAATGTCCTCATTTCTTAGGTGTTTTGAAAATGAGCCGTTTCCTTATGCCGTACAGTATCTCCTAAAACCAGGAGATGGAGCTCTGCAGCCGAAGGCTACCATCAACTGCCTTCTCTTCACCCAGAAGAAATAATGCTTCGCTTTAATTGCTTTTGGGAACATGTATCGGTTCTGTTTCCCTGTGACAAGATTTGTTCTGTGCTGTTGCTCAGCAGATTCATCACCGCTGGGTAAGGAAATGGGCTGATGGGCTTCTGTCCTCAGACGAGGGCCAGCAACTGGAAGAGTGCAGGTAGCCAACGCTCGGTTCAGCTTTACACGGGTGGCTACCAGTGGTGCTAATAAAAGCTCCAGGTGATGTTCAGGGGGCTGAGGTGAAGCCATCGGCTGGGTGAGGGAGGGGAGTAGAGCAATCCCCCAGCGCCAGGGCAGCGGGGGGCCCTGGGCTCCCCCCCGGCCCCTGCCCCTCCAGGGGCTCTTCCCTCGGGCGCCCGACTGGGCATCACCCAGCTCCGGGGGGTGACGTGGCTGGGCTCAGGGTGTTCCTTGTCACCCTCAGGGGCCCTGAACGCCGGGCGCCGGCTGTTCCAGGCTCTGCCACGCACACGGCATTTACGTTTGGCCGCGGTGTGACAGAGGGATCCGTTGGCAGCAGGGCGGTCGGGCTGGCTGCGAGCATCCGGCACGGCCTAAAAGGCCTCTGTGTACTCAGCGCTCGATTTACCCAGCTTGTCAAAGTCTGCCAGCGCTTGCCGCTTCCATTTTCGCGTTACTAGTCAGTTATTAATGAGGGCAGTGCTTAGCAACTTAATTCAGCAGCTTTAGCCGAGATCTTCCTGGAATACAGGTGTCTGAGTCCCACTTGTCACCTGCGCTGCTTGATTTCAGTGCAGCTGATGCGCCTTGGCAGGAGTCTGCTGCCTAAGCAGCGGGGCAAGCAGGGACGACTTCTTATGGCATATACACACACACACAACGAATCAAGGAGAACTATTCAGTTCACTGAATATATACATGCAAAAGAATACGAATCTCGCAAAAGCATTTGCTCCCTCGACTACATATATATACAAAAAATACAGAGCAAGGAAAACCATTCGCTGCAGTTATTTTGCTTTGTTTTGGCAACACAAAAAGCTGGATGCTAGCTGGCCCTCTTGTCAGTTCAGACAAGCACAGGGCTGCCAGAGCAGCGCAGAGCAGCATTTACCGTGCCAGTGACCCTCAGCTAATTCTGCAGGGGTGATTTCGGGGCAAAGGAGGGAAAGGACAGCCCCAGTGTCAGACTCCAAACCAACGAGAAGATTTCAGCTAGCGATTTCTTCTGTTTGAGTAAGGTCTTCAGATTCATAACAGTTTAGAAGTACACGTTGAAAATTATACTGCTATTGGTGTTCAGTCAATAGATTCCTCTGTCATACTAAGTCCCTGGATGGCAGCTTCCACTGTGGTATAAATAGAAAACAGTGAAAAGTAAATTAAAAACCCACAACTGGGGCCTCCTGAGCCTGATGGCAATGAGCACGTTTTGAAGATTTTCTAACATAGTAGGAAGTGCACACCACTGTGCTAACTGCACTAGGGTTTCCAGCTCCTGCAATGCTCATCAGCACGGCACAGAACTAGGGTGAGTGGTGCAGAGACTCTTCCCCAAAACACCCTTTTAAAATACAATGCAATGTTACACCCTGTCTGCCGATGCTCACGCTGGGTATGGAAAGAGTCAGATGGCACCAAGTGGCTGCACTTCTCCACACACTGCTTCCCACTTCTGCGGTGGGTGAAGAAACCTGGCATGGGAAAAAGAACAAGGAGGTCGTTCATCCACATTTATTAATTAATATATCAATTTCTTGCCCCTATCTCAGTGAAAAATGTTTTAGAAATCAGTGTGCCAGCTGTGCACAGAAACAGACTTGATTTAATTGTTTGGGTTTGATAATTTTACTTAACTTCACAGCCTGTAAAGGGCACTTCTGTAGACACGCTGTCGAAACCACCCTAAACTTTCAAAGTGATGCTTCAAATGAATTTGGGAATGGGGAGCTGTCTCAAAAAATAAGGCTTAAAAGCAATAGGCACAACAGCCTTCACATACCAACCTGTATCATCTGGCTGTAGAATAATTAACTCAATAATCAGCTCAGGGCTGTGTATGCCAGACTGAACATCCAGAAATGACAAGGTGTTTACAGGGCTACCTAGATGACTGTCAGGAACCAGGAGGAGTTTGTCCTCCTCTTCCCTGTTTATTTTGGCTGTTACAGATACCAGACAGAAGGATACAAGTACCCTCAAAAATAGCCCTAACATATGCTGTTATGTGTAAACCG
The DNA here is from genome assembly GCF_000737465.1 of Haliaeetus leucocephalus. Lineage (NCBI taxonomy): Eukaryota > Metazoa > Chordata > Aves > Accipitriformes > Accipitridae > Haliaeetus > Haliaeetus leucocephalus. Next base: position 9,787,788 of record NW_010972842.1, on the reverse strand, counting down.
TAAAGATTTATTGCAGGTAGAGGGTGGGAGCATCTTTCAAAAAGTGCACTTATCATATGTTTAGTGGGATTTGGGTTGCGAAGAGAAGTAACATCTTTTATTAAGTCATGTTATACAGCTGGATAAAAACTATAAACTTTTGGCATACAAGCCATTTTTCACTTAGCTGTTCCTAAGTTTTGATGTGGCCCTAAGGAAAAAACAACAACAACTTATCATCTAAAAATAGATATATAGTGTATGAAATATGTACTCTAACATATTTAAAGAACATAGCCTCATGCTCCACTGTTGGATGTGGGAGCATTAAAAGTGACGGGACACTTTCTCCATTGGTTTGCTGTGTTTGTGTCAGATGATTTAAAGCTGCCTTGTCAAATGTGGGGTGTTTCTATTAGAAATAATTGGTCCATAAATGAGCTTCACAGCATATGGATTTCTTTGAAGACTGTCAGGAGAAATTCTCTAAAATTGACTGGTTTGCAACTGAATAATTAAAATTTGTGCTTTGAAAAGGATGATCCTGTCATCACCGAAGATGAATAAACTGGCATTTTAGTTAGTTGATACCATGATCAAATGCTTTTCTGCTGCTATTTTTAAAGTGCATCTAACTCTCGTTTGATTGTTATCGGAGAGGATAAAAAGGAAGACCCACCACCCTCCTTGCAGTCCCCACAACTTCCAAGCAAACAAAGATTTCTCTTTGCCTGCCTTGTTGTATTTTCAGCAAGAGGACATTAAATTTAAGTGAATGGCTTTGGGCTGAAAGTTGTGGATTTAATGTATTTAGCTGCAATGCACTCTGTTCAAACAAGCACATGCAGTGAATAATGCCATGCTGGGAGGTGTTCTGGATTATCCCAGATTTGCTGAGAACAAACCTTTCCTCCTTTTGCTAGGTGGTCCCTGGACATCAATTAACAGCTGCTTTGCTTCATCTTCAGAATAAACAGAGTGGAGCTCTTCACCACCTCTTTCTGAAAGTCTCATAAAATACCAGTCCCTGAAATGATTTTCTATCCATGATCATATTTAAAATGGATACATTTTAATGTATAAAGGATACATTTTCAGTACTGGACTATACATGCTTGTCCTGGTTTCAGCTGGGATAGAGTTAACTGTCTTCCCAGTAGCTGGTACAGTGCTATGTTTTGAGTTCAGTATGTGAAGAATGTTGATAACACTGATGTTTTCAGTTGTTGCTCAGTAGTGTTTAGACTAGAGTCAAGGATTTTTCAGCTTCTCATGCCCAGCCAGGGCACCTGACCCAAACTGGCCAACAGTGTATTCCATACCATGGGACGTCCCATCTAGTTTAGGAACTGGGAAGGGGGGGGGCGGGGAATCGCCGCTCGGGGACTGGCTGGGTGTTGGTCAGCGGGTGGTGAGCAGTTGCCCTGCGCATCATTTGTACATTTCAATCTTTTTATTACTACTGTTGTCATTTTATTAGTGTTATCATTATCATTATTAGTTTCTTCTTTTCTGTTCTATTAAATCGTTCTTATCTCAACCCAGGAGTTTTACTTCTTTTCCTGATTTTCTCCCCCATCCCCCTGGATGGGGGGGGAGTGAGTGAGCGGCTGCGTGGTGCTTAGTTGCTGGCTGGGGTTAAACCACGACAATGCTATTATTGGTTCTAACTTTCTTGGCCAAATTCCTCCATACCTCTTTCTGAATTACTAATGCCTTTATTTACATCCATTATTGAAAGTAAAACCTGAGCACGAGTATTTTCACATAGTATTTCTAAGAGAATCACGCTAGGAAATAAAATGCAAACTAATGCAGCTAGTACGTGATGCTAACAACAGAGCTCTGTGACTTTTCAGAGCACTCTGTCACTTTACACTGAAGGAAGATGCAGGCCTCCAGCTGAGTTCAAGGTGATAACCCGTAATATTGAGCTATACAGGATTTTCAGCTTGGGGACTCATCTTTATTACACTACATTATTTTTTCTGAGAGAAAAGGAAGGCGTTTCTTGCCCATATTAATTTGACACAATGAAATTGGTTATATATGGGAAGACTGGGAACTGAAGGAAGGAGGGTGAAGAAAGGTAAGATGATGAATGAATGGTCACAGATGTGGCCCTGGGTTGCTATATGTGGTCCCATTATGGAAGGACAAGTGTATTTGTTTGATGCTGGGTGAAAGTTTATCTGGGGTTGATCGTAATTAATTATATTTATTTTAAAAACTCTTTCCTTATGATTCCATTCACAGCAAAGGTCAGTCTAAAGTTTCCTCTGACACGGATTTGGGCAGAAGACACTTACAAAAAAGGATTTGTTAAATTTTCTTCAGTTTCTTTGTTCTTAAAAACCTCCTCTTCACCCCTACCTCACTTCTGGGTGGTGCTGTGGCTACCTGGGCAGGCAGTTGCTGGTCCCAAGGGCAGCTGAGGGAGTTGTCCTGGGGATCGTTCTCTTGGCTGAGTGAAGTTGCAGCTGAGATGGGGTTAGGCGAGTTGCCTCGGTAGCTCTGAGAAAAGCAATCCGTACAGAAATCCCCTGCAAAGCTTGTGAGGCTGGATGCCCTGCCCAGCAGCTCAGAAGGAGCTGCTGCTGCTGCCTCACTGATTTCTCCTGCCGACATGTCTCTGCCTGTGCATATTTGTGCTAAAACTCTGATAGCAGGTCTTCCAGGGGTGTTATTTCTTCACCATTAGGGTTAATGACACAGCTCTCTTCCCTCCCTTTATTGGCTCCAATTTCTAGGATACTACTTTTTATTCTGTGGGGTAGTAGGGACTGTGAGAGAGCATCCAAGAGGAAGGTTGGTCCCTCCATGTGGCAGATGTCTCAAACTATTTTGTCCACATGCAGACTTAAATGCCCAAGAGCATGTGTATCTGGTGCCCTGATGTTGTGCAAGGGATGGGATATTTAGCAACTCTTGCTAAAGACTTCTTGTGTACGTTATAGAATAATGTACAGTGTTTTGGAAAACTTCTGACAGTGGAAATGTTATTTTCTCTTTTTTTTTTCCTAATTGTAAGAATAAAAGAACAATTCATCAACTGTGCTCTAGATGACATGGTTCAGAACAGTGGTTTTTGGTGATAACCAATGTGGTATACATGGTGTCATTGTTATCAGTAATTATGTTGATATATTGGCTCTACTTATGTTGATTTCCTTACTTTCATTTGGTTTCTTAATATTGCTCAGGCACGGACTACAGTATGAAGAAAAATGTGCAAAGCAGTGATATGTGCCTAGGATTGAAATTCAGCAAAGTTTTCTTTAAAAACGAAGGAAAGGAAAGAAACCTCTCTACTTCCTTTGTTTGTCATAGCCCACAGTGCTAACCCTCTGAGTTTGGGAGAACACATAAACAACAAACTCTGCCAGTCATGCTTTCACAAACCTACTGGCAATTTATAACAACACAATATTGCATGTAGAGACTAGGGCAGTTTAGTTAATTGCCTTTTATATACATGTTATTTTCCCTACTTTTTATTGAGTTCAATAGGTGTTAGATCAGAGATTTCATATTTGGAATAATTTCCTCCAGTCCCTCTTGGATATTTCTTGGAGATCTTCTTTCTTATGCTGATATTTCTCTGTATATATTCTGTAAATAATTTTATTATATTAAGGTAACACCTAATGGTCTCAGTGGTGATTAGGAGTTTACATGCATTGATTTCAAAGCCCCAGAGATCATTTTGTAATCCAGCAAGTGTAGGTGTTAAGGGACAACAAAATTTCCATCAGAAGCACATGGAACGGTTGGAATGATTCCGCTGTGCTCTGAAAGTAAATGGCATAAGCCTAATAGCTTGAGGTTGAAGCAAATTAAACATGTTATTGCCTGATAAAATATGCTAATGTTGTCCTTCACAAATTAAAATTATGTTTCTCATTTCCATTTGAATGTCCTGTTTCATCTTCTTGTGGCTGGATTCTTCTTTGTACCATATTATGATCAATAAGGCTACACAAAAAGAAGTATCCCTGTGGACCACATGTGAAAATAAAAAAAATAAAATTTCAAAACACAGTTTTTGTTGATTCCCACTATGCTTCGCATCAGGTGTCATCAGTAAGTGATATACTAGACAGTGTGTAGACTAGAGATTACATGTATGTTTTTTTTATAGAGAAGGGATTACACATGCATATTTTAACATTAACCCACAAAACACTATGCAGAAAAAGAAATACATTTCATACCTTTTACTTTCTAAAAATGTACCTGAATAATGAAACATCACATCCTTCAACTTTGTGCATTTTTCTGTAACTTTGATAGAAAGTTAGTAGGAAACATTTTACAGGGACAAATTGTGAAAAACAAGCATATATTAATATTTGGGGGTTTATATATATATGTAAGATAGCAAAGAAATATTTAAAAGCATAAAAGTATTTACTTTAACAGTAAAGCTCTGTCCAGTTTTACAGTCCATTTTGAAAATCACCTCTCCCAAAGAGAACATACAGCATATTTGGATTTGCCATGGAGTTACAACCTGACTTTCTCAAAGCTAACATTGGCAAAAGGTTGATAAGGAAACACAGTAGCTTCGAGGAACGGCTGCTTAGCATTTATTCAACAGGTCAATGATAAAAGTAATTTGATTTTAAAATACTGAAAGTCTCATGCTAAGTGGAGAACAGTGAAAAAAGATCTTGCACATATGAACTAGGATGGTGTAAATTTTATGCACCCCATGATTAAATGCACTAAAATCCCATGTAAATGTAGAGCTGGTGTTGAACTGCCAGTTTTAGGTGACCTTTCCCAAAACACTCAAAATGGCGTTTAAAGTGCAGGTGGTATAAATAATCCCTCTGTTTACTAAACTTGCTTAGGTTTTTTGTAAACCTGGAGTTCACGTCCAGCCTGCAGCTGCAGCCCAGAGAGGCTCCCTGAGAATGGGGTGACTGTGCTGAGAAGGCCAAGGAGAGAAGAGATGAAACTGCGGCGTTCCAGGCTCCCTCCTGGGGATGTGGCCTGCGAGGGAAAGGCCTGGTGGGCAAGAGGGAGAAACATCTGCGGTCAGAGGGGTTTGTAGGGGCTGGGCAACACTGGAAATATCCCCATCACTGGCACCGTCCACACAGGGGAAGCAGCTGGAGGGGCTTTGCACATCACCGGGGCAGCCAGCCAGGACTTGCATCAGTCACAACCCACATATTTTTCCAACTTTGACTGTCTTGACCAATTCCCTCTAACTACCCCTAAGTCTGGCTGATTAATTCCCCGGTTAGTGACTGGTAAGGGTAGGATCTTTTCTCTGTGTTTCCAGCAACAAAATAGCTTTCCCTATTTCCCCAGCCTCAACTCCAAGTGATTTTCAGTGAGGAAGCTCAAAAAATGCACCGTGCATGTTTTCTAAATACTGTTTAAAAACTCCAACTCAACAGACAAACCCACAACTGTACACAGCTGTCATGTTTTGCCATTCTGCTTATAATAAGTATTGACCATTTGCATGCTTGTGGCCACTGTCCTATTTTTGGAGTTGTCATGGCTCCCTGGCACTGAGAAACATTTACAAGTTGTCCCGGAGGAAGGTTGGGTGTCTCATGTAGATATAGGTTCCGATAATCCATGAGGGGATTTATGTCCAGATGTTTCTGGCTGGGCAGAAAGAGCCGATCAGAGGTCAAACTGGCAGGAGCTGTCACTGGTGGCGGCCAAGGAGCTGGCCTGGTGGACATCAACCTCATTTGGGGTCTGAGTTGCAGCCAGTTTGTGGTCAAGTGTCAGAAATGAGCTTTGGGACATCTTAATTAACACTTTCCTTGCTTCAGAGAGCCTTAGTTGGGGAAGAGATGTGACTTTTCCTTCATAGTATACTTGATAATATTTAATTTTGTATTCTGAATGATAAGGACTTCATCTGAATAGTCTTTTCAGTGAAACAAGGGAAATAAATGGACACACTAGGGGAGGTGCCAAGCTAACCAAATTAAGCCTGACAACTTTCATCCTTTATAAAAAGCTGTATCTGTTGCTTGCACAAAAAAAAAATCTACAAATCCTTCCACCAACTAGCAACAGTGTTGTTGAAGTGAAGCAGTGGTTCTAATTAGAAGAAAGCTATTCAGTTTCTTAGAATATCCTTTTTATATTTTTGTGGAGCAAATCCAGTCACATCCATAAAAAAATACTAAAAAGAGAATAATCAAACATTATAATATGTTGTAAAACCAGTCTTGCATTTGTGAAGTTTAATGAAGTTTAGCTACAGATTTAAATGGAGCAAGAATTAGGTCTTTACATACCCTGCTGAGAAGACGTGGATAATGTCTAATGTAATGTTTACATTCAAATATATCTAAATTTCTTCACAAAGGATAACAGATTGTATTTAATTAGTATCTTTAAGAATCAACTGACTTCAAACTGATTTATAGTTTAATTGTTTAATATTTAATTGTTATTAATATATAGTTTATTTATAGTTTAATTTATAGTTTAATTGAAACACATTTCAGAGCTAATGAGGCATTTTCATGTTCAAAGAAATTTTAAATCATATTTTTCAAGCATAGCCTGCTATTTTTTTTTAAAGGCATACTTCAATCAAATTAAGCAGCTGAAAGAACTGTATACAATTTGTTTAATGCAGAATTTAATAAACATAGTATATTACTAAGCTCAAAAGATACAGATACAGATTCATGTTCTGATACAATATCAATAACAGAAGGAAACATTAAAGCTGGACTAAACAGTGGGCTGTAGAGTCATGTTTTATAGGGGTTTTTTTGACCCTAGAAGTTGAAAAATCATAAATAAAGCCCCTAAATCAAGACTTATACGTAAAAATCAAGAGTCTGAAACAGCAAAAAACTAACGTGTTAATTTTGTTTGCTTGGGTTTCTGAGACAATAGGGTAAAATATGGTAATATTAGCAAATTACCCCATTCAAATACTATGATTTTCTCAAAATAGAACTGGCAAACTTTTCTGAATACTCTGAAAGCTAAGATCTTCAGGCAGTCTTTATTCAACAGTTGAAGCTTTATGAAGACTGTATGATATTTTTGAAAGAGTAAAGATGCTATCTCCCGCAATGAGTCCTTTGAAATAATTATTAAAAACCCTCATGGTATTCATTGGCTATGATCTGGTTTTGCTTAGTTCTGTGTTTTTACGTTTTTGTACTAGGAATAAAATCTTGTAACTTTAGGGTAGCTATCTATCCACTGTATTTTTTCTTCTACCTATGCTAATGGCGATTAGAAGTCCAATGCATCAAAAATTATATTTGCTCTTTTGCCACTAAGATCCAATAATCAGTGTTTGGTCTGCTTTGACACTTAGGTTAGGATTTTCAGTAGTCCTTAAAGACTTTCATCAGAATTCACACATCTATTAGTCCAAGTTTACTTCTTTGAAAATCTTGGCTGTAAAAAATACATTCTCTTCAAAATACTGATGAACAAACTAGGAAATAAGTAAACTGGAAATTTATGTACTTCTTTCAAAGTCAAAAGAAAAAAAAGTATTTTTGCCACATGAAAGGATTACACCTGCTAGAAAAAAATAGAATACTTTAAAGTTTTAGAAGAGAAATTAAGAAGAATTGAGATGGGACAAAAAAATAGAAAAGAGTATTTAGCAAGACAGATTTGCAGGAATGTTTCCTGACAGCCTGTATTCTTATTTTTGCTAGTAAAAGTCGAATTCCACATAAACAGTTACACAACTGTGATTTTTAGTTACTGGCAGAAACTCATGCTATCTAGCACTACTTCAAAGACATTGAACTTCAAAGTTATAGATCCTTCAGCCACCATGCTGGCATCCTTCTTCTGCACCATCTTCTGTTCGCTTGTTCTGGTTTTGAAGTGAAAAATAATTTAAAAATAAAAGAAAGGTGGAAAAAAGTCTTCAAAATGTTGCTGTTTGGATAAATTTGCAGTTCTCTTGACAGCCCAAATGCAGTGTCTAAGGACATTACTTTGCAGTTTCATGGCAGTATTTTGTAGCAATTTTGAGATCACTCAGCACAATCTGATTAGTAGGGTTAATTATAAAGGATGAAAATATAACATGCATGAGTACTGAGAGACCGTTATTTTCCTCAATGAGCATGTAAACTGCTCTCGCTGTATGCTGGCAACTCTCGCATAACTTTTCCTTTGCAGATTGCCATCCTTATACAGCAGATGGAATAGGATAGAGATGCAAAGATACTCTCAGATGCAAACACATAACAAAAAGATAAAATAGAAACATGAAAGCAGAGAGGACCATAAATTTGAGATTTCTGTGACTAAAGACAAGTGTCTTCTGGTAGTCAACACAGATGTGAAATCCAGGACATCTGCTTTGTCCTCACCTCAAAGGAGAACTACAGATTACTAAGGCCCTTACTTCTACATCTTATAAGGTACTTTTGTATATGTAGACAGTTGTACTTTAGTACCAAAGACCAAAGGAAACTCAGAATACTGTGACATAGGGAAAAAGCAGGACCTAGGCATTTCCAATGCCTTAAATCCACCTGTCCCTACAGATGTTCATCATCAGAGTATACCCTACATTGACCTGTGGGGTTATCATACTAATAGTTACAACATAAAGGGTGTTGCAGCAAGGCAACTATTTGGGTACCCTAGCAGTTATCTGAGCACCAGGGTGGCTGTCAGTTTCTGAGTGAATATTAAGATTAAGGCCTTAAAATCACACAAGAATAATAATCCCACCAATTTGAGTGGGATTTTGAAAAAAAAATCAAATAGGATAGAAAGAAAATTAATGTTTGAGGCATTTTTTGAGCTTAAATGATTATAATGAAAAGGAATATTTTAGTGACTGAGAGAAATTACCATTGTGCTTTGTGCTAAGGTCCACAAGGCCATTAATTGGGATACTTCAGTCTGTCTGCAGCTCGAGGTGAAAATCAGCAGTCATTGTAACTGAGCTGTTGCCTCCTGCCTCCACTGTGACTTACCTCCGCTGCTACAAAGGCTTTCTGAGGAAAAGATTTTTTTTTTCTAGTATTTAGATTAATATTGAGTTCAAGATTTTGTCTAATGCTGAAATCCTGAAATTGCAGGACAATTTTTTAAACGTTGTCCCCACAGACCTCTCTTTGCTTCTTTTCTGTGAGTTTTTGTTGGCAAAGGCCATAAAAGCTCTAGGGAGAGAGCCAGGCTGATGAAAGCTTAAGGCAAAAGAGTAAAGGCTTTGCACCTCCATCCTATATGGAGGAAGGGCAGCTCAGGTGCTCTAGGTGCTTCACAACCTGTCTACACAGTTTTCCCTTCTCCAGCTGTCCCGGTTTCAGCTGGGATAGAGTTAATTTTCTTTCTAGTAGGTGGCACAGTGCTATGTTTTGGATTTAGTATAAGAATGTACGTAACACACTGATGTTTTCAGTTGTTGCTAAGTAGTGTTTAGACAAAGTCAAGGATTTTGCAGCTTCTCATGCCCAGCCAGCGAGGCAGCTGGAGGGGCACAAGAAGTTGGGAGAGGACACAACCAGGGCAGCTCACCCAAAGTGGCCAAAGGGATGTTCCATACCATGTGACGTCATCCCCGGAATATAAACTGGGGGGGAGTTGGCCTGGGGGGTGGATCACTGCTCAGGAACTGACTGGGCATCGGTCAGCGAGTGGTGAGCAATTGCATTGTGTATCACTTGTTTTGTATATTCCAGTTCCTTTATTGTTATTATTGTCATTTTATTATCATCATCATTATCTTTATCATTATCATTATTATTTTCTTCCCTTCTGTCCTATTAAACTGTCTTTATCTCAACCCATGAGTTTACTTTTTTTTCCCCTATTGCCTCCCCCATCCCACTGGCGGGGAGGAAGTGAGCAAGCAGCTGCGCGGTGCTTAGTTTCTGGCTGGGGTTAAACCACAACATCAGCAAATCTGGCAGACACCAGTTTTGGTAAGCAAAGGTCGTTTCATCTGGTTTGGTGGGTAGGTACCCACCCAATAGGAGAAAAACAGCTCTGGGACAGGCAGCTCTATTTACCTAAGGGAGGTAAAGTGAGAACAGAGGGTTGGGAAGATCGTGCCTGAGGCCAGGTGTTTTGGCCATATCTTACTGGACAGATGCTCAAGGTCTGGGAGTCAGATGAAGGAGACCATGAAGCTCTGGAAGGTCCTGCCATGGCAGGGAATACAACAAAGATGTTGGCTTGAGCTCCATCCTTGTACTGCCAGCTGCACCATAGCTGTTGCTGTCTCTAGAGCTTCCCTGCTTTTAAATTGTGATGACACCTCTGGGAAAGTTCAGTCTATTCTTCTCCTCAGGAGGAAAGGCTCAGCAACTCAGAATTGGAGACACAAACCACTAGATGTACAAGTTAAGTAGAACAAGAGCAGCAGGACCAAACCAAAGACAGAATATTCTCTTTCAGACTAGCCTGGTGGTTGAGAAACTCTGCTTAGAAAATCTGCAGAGGTTGTAATCAAGCTGTGGCTATGTACTCCTCCATGTTGAGAAATTGCTTTAGAGGAATGGGGGTTTCTGTCTTTAATTTTCTCAAGATAATAAAGTGTTGTGCTGTTGCCCTAGTTCCTGCAACAGATTTCTACGAACTTAATGCTCCCAGTATTGGAAATTGTCCAGGCATAAATAAAGTAACAGTCAGTAAGGAATATTGCAGACCATTTCTCTTTTTCTGACCCTCTCTAGGCCCTCATTTTGTGAGACCAAAAGGTTTCTCAGTGTGCATTAGCTGAAACATATCTTGAAATCATGAAGTACCCATCTTCCTCATGCTCATGGCTTGCTATTTCTGAAGGAACAACTTGTCTCCTAACTGTAGACGCTCTTCATAGGTATCCAGTTGCAATCTCCCACCTGAAAAAGGGGAAAAGAAATAAGGACATGGAAGCTTTTAAATGTTAAGCTAAATGTTCTTGTATGCTTTCACAAGTGAAATAAATTTGAATAGGTGGTAATGGAAGTTTGATCCCTCCCATCCAAAAAAAATTCATGACCTGAGGACTCTCTTGGAAAAGAAAAAAAAAAGAAAAAGAGGATCATTTTTATTTTGGGTGCAGTTATGAGGACAGAAACTGGCTCTAAGCTGCTTTAGCGTAGTAGAGGAGACAGCAGAAAGTTCAGACAATATGTCAGCAATCCTTCCTGGCTCCTGCCAGGTACCATAGGACATAACATAGGTCAGATGGCAATTTAGAGCAATCCATGAGGTGAAATGTAGAAAATGCCTCCAGCAGCACCTTTAATATTTGCTCTCCATTGCCTCTGATCTAACAGCAACTCTCCCAGCTACCCTTGGCTGCACAGTGCCAGACGCTGCCAAAAAAGAACCAGAAAGGCCAACTGTGTTTTTGAACAAAGAGCTTGCTGATTGTTTCTGAGCTTGTCAAACAATGCCATTAGGCAAGAGTTGTGAAAATTTCAAGAAGGCCACAAGATGTGCAAAATCATCTACAGTTCATTTGCTGTTGTAACTTTACAGCCCGCTCCATATCCTTTCTCCAGCTATGGAAAATTGAGGACAAAGGAAGTAAATTGTATCTGAAAGAGAAGGCTTGTTAATTGATACATCAAATCAATTAAATACTGCCTTAAAGCCCTTTAGCTGGGCTGTAGCATGGATTTAGAGCAGCTTCCAATTAAAAACACAAAGCAAACGCTGACTAAATGCAGCTGAAGGTTCGGGTGAATTTGTTGATATGAAGAACTTGTTAAACTGTACCCCGTGAGAATGAGCACCTTTCCACTAAATATTTTCACCGTTACCTGTAGGCAGGGTGCAGCTTTGGATGTTCCTGCCTGCAGGCATTGTCTCCACCAGAAGGATCTTTTGATTTTGTTTAGTCTCCCCAGTTTCAAGAAAGGGTGATTGTAATTAACCTTAGACTCTAATTACTCAAAAAAAAAAAAAAATTAGTTGAGGTCCTACACATTCATAAGAGCCTTCTGAAGTCCATAATGATTTGTTTCTGCCATGGTATTTTAAATCAGTCACTAAGACAGAAACAGTCTTAGGTTTATGTGGACTACCATGAATACTCAGCAGTCTAGTGGAGCTCCTGGCCATACTTACCTTTGGGAGATATGTTTTGCTCTGACATTCGTATCAGAAAGGTCAAGTGGCCATCCTGTGAGCACAGTCCCACTGGATAAAAAATTTAGAATACAGAATGCAGTTTGATTTGATCAAAGCATGGACACAAGTGAGTCAGAGTATCGATGAAGAGAGAGTATGTAATTTGGCTATTTGTTGCATTCATTTCTGACATTCAAAGGGTGATAGCTGATCTTCCCACAAGGACCTACTAATATGTTAAATCAATAAGAAAAGAAAAGGCACCAACCTCATTATTTGTATTTACTATAAATAGCTTGGCCCAGGTTGACAAACCAGTCAGATATACAGTATCAATTTCTCAAATGTTAATATTTACTCACAATTTCTAAAGACTGGGGGGGATATGGTAGGGTTCTATAATTAGGCAAAACAGCCATAATGGCAGACATATCGATATAGGCAGTAATAATGAGGAAATACTGTCTTTTTAAATTTTACATAGCTAAGTAAGTAGATTGAATGAGATTAATGGGCTAGTGATTATAAGAATTGGTAAGGCTTAAATTTTGAGTTATCTTACAGAATAACTGTGTGCAGCCAGTACTTGGTGACTTGTGTAATCACTGAAAACCTAAGCCTCTACAGCTACAGCTACTAGAGAAATAAAGGTAGTTTTTGAAGGGTACAACAAGTTGCACACAATATCAAAGGCTCAGCAAAAAGCACTCCAGGCTCTACAAAAGAAATTAGCTGCCTTGCTGACCACAGAAGAAAAAAAGGTTCTGAATATGACTGTCAGCACCTGTCCTTAAAACCATGACCAGGAAAAAGAGGGACAATGCTCATAACTGAAACTCAGTTGAATCACAACCAAGGGCACAAAGATCATTCAGCCCAGCACTGCTGTGATACCCTGAAAAGATGTAAGTTACAGTGTCTAACAAACATTCCCACTAATTTCAGATGGATAATTGGGCAGAATATAGGCTGTATAATTAAGGGGAGAGACTATACACTTTAAAATGCCTTCCGTTGCACAATGCTGCAAGATACAATAAGCTTGCTGCTCAGTGTGATCCTTCTCATAATTTTTTTAGACAAATCAATGAGTGAAAAGAAAATGTTAGCCTTTTTAGTACTACTTACTGCCTTTTTAAAAGGAAAAGGTGATATATTAAGAAACTGTCTGTGTGTTGACTGTTTAGTACTACACAGCTTTTTGGTGATTGATGGCACAGGGAGTAGGTGCTTTGGGCCTATCACTGAGGGGGAACTTAGGAAAATTGCCCTGTATTAAGTAACAGTAAGATTTTATAGTGGATCAGTTAAACTGCACTATGTCATACAGAAATGAAATGGCTATATTCTATTTCTAATGCAAAAGCCAAATTAATTCAATTCACCTTAATTCCCATTAAAAGCACAGTCCCCCAAGAGGATTGGGTTTAGTTTAATCAGTCCATTCGAAAAATTAATTCTGATGAATTACATTGAATGACTTAATGTGAAGAAGCCCTTTCTTCTTAATGAGTAGCTATATAAAAATATAAAAGTATATAAAATAAATTGAAATCGGTAATTAAATCTACATAGGTAATGAAAAGCAAGATATGTTTGTCTCAAAATAATATTGGATATAGGAATATATAGGTAGTAAAATGTTATAACAGTTCAGTGACTAACTTCTGCAGAGTTTAAGCCATCACTATCTCAGTGACTGAATGCAGAAGAAACTTGGTTTACCAACAAAATCTATCATGTGATTGTGCCACTGAGAGTCTCGATGTGCTCGCCATGACTCTGCTTTTTCATTTGCTCCCTGAGGGTGATATCTGGAAAGTTTGTGGCGTTTTGTGCTATGGTGGGAATGTCTGATCTCTGCCCGTGACCTGGAGAGAAGCAAGCATGGTGACCTGTTCACTGACTGTGTCATGACCCGTCCTGGACAGACCAGGGAGGGGTTGTGGTGAGTTCGGTATTCCCTTGAGCTAAATTAAAGTGAAATGACACCAAATGATCAGTTGAACATTTTATTCATGGCAGAAGCAGCCTAAACTTGGAAGGTGTAACAGTAGGTGGTGTGGTGTAGCGTTCGCTACATATCAAGGTGCCACGATTAGATCACTGGTCGGCCCGGACCAGGGAAAGAGACAGATAACACACACAGTGTGAGCGCCAACTTCCGCCTTTTATTGCGCAGTCAATTCCTTTTATACTAACAAGGGTAGGCAGGATTACAGATGCGTCATAGGGCTGCGACTAACCCTCCGTCTTTCTGTGACATCGCGAGATCTTCCGAACGCCAAACCCTACAGTGTGGTCTCCCACAACAGGAACAGGCATGGAACTACCTCAGTAAACCGTGTAACCTGTAGTAACCATATACATCAATTCAGGGAACAAGGCAAGCCCTCCTGTTGGGTCAGGAGGTTCAGAGTGAACCTCCTTGCTTTCTAGACTCCTTCTCAGAGAAGGGCCTGGGGGTGGCTAGATCCACTCCTAGTCCCAGACTTGGTCAACAGTTTATGTCTAAAGGGATGAGATGTAGAGATTATTAAAAAGGAGGGAGAAAGAGGAAAAGACAAAGACTTCACCAGTCCTGGGTCCAGCATTGGTCCAGCCAGTCTAGAGGTCCAGTTTCAGAGGGTGCATGCGGGGCTTCTCATGTTGGCGTCTTTTATAGCCCAGTTCTCACCCTTTCTCATGTCAATCACGCCCCTCTTGGTCTTCTGCACACCTCCAGGGCTTATGTAACTCTGGATCTCATGCACAGGTGCCATTGTGATGGTTGTGAAGGGTCCTCAGGGGGCTGTAAGCCCCTTCCTCAAATAAACTTTGTATGACTTCTGGCCATACATGGTGAGCTGCCCCGCTCAGCATATCAGAACATGGAATTGCGCATGCCCTGGCACACCTTCTCACCTACGGTTAGTTGTTAGGCAGAACTTGCTTCTTTGTTATGCAGGGTTTGTTTTTAGGCAGAACTTGCCCCACCACAATATTTGAGACATTAACTCTTTCGGTCTCTCACAGACTGCCAAACCAGTTCATTTTCAGTCGACCCATTCACGAAAGTTCTCTTCATAGAAGCAAGAATTTTTTTTTTTTTCATTTCCTCTGAGGGTTCTTTAGACACCTGCTGATGCTGCTTCGTATATCACTGTGTCTGTGACAGCAGACATCTCACCAGCTTGACCTGCCCTTGGCTTGCATGGCTCCAACAGAAGAGGAATGCATTTGGCCATGGGGGCTGCTGCTCTGCAGGCCGCTGAGCCAAACAGGGTCTGCCACTGTACTGTATCTTGATGATTAAAGTATAAGTCCCTCTGCACATGATCCAGGATCAACACCAGAAAACAATTACTTAATATCACTTCTACTGCTGGTTTCTCGAGAGTAACTTAAGGGAAGTTTCTTAAGAACTACTTTATCCAAGTTAATTCAGAAGAAGTTCCTGTAGTCATTTTGCTCACTGTTCACTTCATGACCCACAGTCTGATGGATATTTTTGCCCTATGAACTTACTCGTAAAGACAAATTACTATTGCATAACATTTTGCTCACAGTAAAATAATATATCACCTGCTTTTAAGAATAATTTTGTTTAGGTTGCACCCTGGTGGTTTTTTTCTTGCTGCATAAACTTCTCCTGCGGGTGTAATATTTCCAAACTAAACAGAGTAACCTTTTCTTAGTTTGAATAGAATTTAAAAATAAAGACAAATGGCTTATAGCTAGGAGTTCACAAGTGTTTTCCTTCTAATGCCAGGGCTGAGGCCATTATAGCTGTCAACTTGAGAGATTAACAGCATCATAATGACGTTACTAGTTTCCTAAAAGATCTATTTATAAAATAAATGATCTACTGAAAAAAAAGGTAACTCATCTGTTATAGTTATGGATAACAACACAAACCACTTTGATCAAAAATAACAGTTTCAACTTCAGACTTAAAAATTATTTTCATATTTTGATGAGGAAAAATTTGTATTGGGAAGAGTATTGGCATGCTTGTCTTTTAACTAATTTTGGATTCTAAAAATTTCTGGCCAAAAGACTGCAGAGGTCTTGTACCACTTTCTGCTAAGGTATGGAAACCTTCCAGAGACGTGTGCCCCAGTTTTTAATTCTCCAAGACACACACATTCTGACATGGTCTTTAGAAGTATAACCATGTCAACCAGTTTGACTTGCATTCAGTAAATGAGATTACTTTTATGTCAATGAATGAAAAGTTCAACATTTTTATTAAAGCAAAAGATTGAGTGAGACAGTAACAAAGTTTAAGGAATTTCTGCCATCAGGATTTTCTGAAGTCAACTTGCTTTGGACTGTTGGGGGAGCTGCATCCCATAGTGGCAGTCTGAGAATGAAGCAGGATCAGCCCTCACTTGTGTGGCTCAGGAACATGCTTCAAATACCTTGCCGCAGCTCAGCAAACACTCTTTGGTTATAACAATGAATGATCTCTACTGTTTACTTGTGTTGCTGAAACATAAGCTGGAGCCCTGCAATAAAGAAGCCTGCAGATACTGTGAAAATGATTGGATTTTAATTTTTCAGAACTTTTTCTGAATCATTTTCACTCCTGTTGGGACCCATGCATTGCCAGGACTTACATAGCCCTGTGTTGTAGTCCTGTGTGAAGAAGGCAGCAACTCATAGGTAATCACTTTTGTTGCAGTGTGAAAGGTTGAGCCTTCACTGGGCAGTGCACCACCCAACTCAGCTGAGACGGCAGGTTGATTAAAGCAAACCAGGTGAAGGAAAGAAGTGAGGGAAGTTCTCCCTCATGCTGAGCAGGGAACCAAACTGTCACTGCTGTAACAGTTTGGTTTCTACGTTATTCCTGGAGCAGTATGGCTTCTCCACTGTCTTTGTTTGCAAGGGTTTTCGCCATAAATGCTCCTTAACTTTTATCAGAGGACGGTAAGCTTGCTCAGAAAGCCCTGCACTATTGCCATCAGTTCATGCCCCTGGGGTGCAGCTTTGCTGGGCAGTGGGCTCTGCTCCCTGTGCCACAGAGGCCGGGTGGCCGTGGGGGCATCCGGGTGCCGATGGCAGAAGCCCATGTACACCACCAATGGTGCAGAGATGTTCAATTGCAGTCTCAGCTGTGGAGCTGTTATACTGGCAGTGACCCCAGGCAGATTCTTTTTCAGCAAAATTACACCCAGTCTGATATGTATTTTTGCTTGCTGCTGCTGAAATCTCCAAGGTCTTCATTATTTGTTATTTCCCCCCCTCAGAAGAATACTTCAGAGCATCACGGGCAGCAGGTTAGCAGCTATTTCTCATTGATTCTGTCCAAACTCAGAAGCAATCAGAATGTAGTAATCAAATTTATTGACTACCACACAACATAGAATTCAACAGTCAAAAAAAGGTTATGGCAGTCCCTATATACAGCAACTACTCTAATACTATTATTATTTCTTTTATAACTTCTGGATGAAGTGAGCTTCAAGAACTTGTTTAAAAGTAATGAACGTTTGATTCCTTTGGGTATCACACTGTGACAAAACTGGTCCAAATGATGGTTCCAAAAAGTTGTGTTATTTTTCTTTTTAGTGTATTTTAATGCAAATAGTTGTTGCAGAAAGCCTCAGAAAGTTTATTTGTGCATGTCTGTGAATCAAAAGAATAACACCGCATGCTGTTTTGTAAGAGACTTGAACCAGAGGTTAAAGTTAATTCTAAGGAGATTAATTTGGTGGTTGGATTGAAGGTACTCTGAGAGAAGTCTTGTTGTGAAAACTAGACAGGTGATATAGAAATTAAGGAGGGGACATGGAAGGTTTTGTGGCATTACTATTACTTTCAGGAACTGCTCAGGGTACATACAAGGCATATACTTCACTTATGCAAAACAAACCAGGGTTATCTGAATTTGAAGATAGAGATTTTTGTTTATTACAAACAGAACCGACCAGATGTTTTACATGAGATGGTTCATGTTAAGCATTGAAAGTCTTTCCTACCATTATTTTTAATGAAATATAGAGCATTATAAGAAATATTTACATTTAGACACA
Source organism: Haliaeetus leucocephalus (assembly GCF_000737465.1). Lineage (NCBI taxonomy): Eukaryota > Metazoa > Chordata > Aves > Accipitriformes > Accipitridae > Haliaeetus > Haliaeetus leucocephalus. The sequence goes on along the minus strand of NW_010972842.1, from coordinate 9,769,744 downwards.
GCAAATCTTAAGAACACTGTCCCTCCTTCAGGGCTGATTGAAAGAGAATTGAGTAACATTACAAATGTCTGTTTCTCAAAATAATTATTGATCTTAGTGATACCTCTTGCAAACTACTTTCACCCTCTCTTACAAGGTCTTCATTTTAACTGGTAAATGATAATATTTATTGCTATTTTGTTGCAAGGATGGTTCAATAAAACAACCTGTGGAATCTCACAGAGCTGGTCATCCACAGTAACTTTTATAATGGAAAGATTTCTCATTTGTCTAAATATCTTCCCTTTCTATTTCATATGCTTCACCTCCCCCAAAATAAGAGGTGTACTAGAGAAGTGGCATTGTAGCAATGCCATATAATTGGTGACAGCCTGTACACGTGTTGCCTTTGCAAATATTATTGAAAAGACGGTGTGGCACCAGCACAAATAGGATGATGATGATGATGATGGCCAAGTTTCCCCAGTTCTAGGTGAGGCTTCACTTTTTTTTCTCCTGTGCATTACAGCCAAAGCAGATTCTCCTCCTTTGGTGGTATGGATTTGGAGGTAGGATCACAGGCTATTAAGGTTATAAACGGTTTATAAAGAGATAATCAATAATTAATAATTGTTGATAGCAAGCTGTGAATTTCAGCAGCTTGCTTTACACGCACCAGTGGCAAGTGCTCAAAGTCTGTGGTGGCCAGCCTTTTGGCCAGGAAAGTACCAGTAGTTTTGAGTGGCAGAAAAGAGCCGTGTACCCCTCTGCGTCTCCTCTGGGGCAGGAGCAAGACCTGTCCCCCCCCAGGAGGTCTGGCCGGGAAGCCCCGCGCCAGTGTGGCAGCACAGAGGCTACCTGCAAGAGTTGGCTTTGTGGTGTGGTTTTCTTCCGCACTGGGGAGGGAGGGTGCTAGCCAGCAACGTGGGCATTTTGCTCCTGGTCCCCGTCCACCCTGGGGGATCCCCGGCAGTGAGCGGGATGGGTGCCAGAGGGGGAGAATTGCCTGTCGACAGCAGCCCAGGCTGAGACACTGTGTTTTCATGGATCCTTTGGGATTTGCAGTGGAATCTTTTGCTGCTGGTTATCTCCTAAGTGAAGCATATTAATTGGTTATTACTCTTTAGACTCAATTTTAAATACACATATAAAATATAACTCTTTGCAGTCTGCTATATTGTGATTAATAAAATTGCATGTCAAAATGAATGAATATACTTCTTCCATATTACACTTGGTTTTTTAATTATCTTTTCTTCATTGATTACATGGCTCAGTTAATTATAGCAGACCTACTTGTCCTTACTGTTAACTATGCTAAGATCCTACTGTTCTTTTCCATAAAAAGACTTCTTAGGGTGGGTGGTCAAAATAGTCTTAAGTCATATTTTCATATATAAGCAGGAGCAGCAACAAAAAGCTTTTCAGAGTAGCCCCTGAAACAGTGCCATGAATAATCCAATGAAAACTGTAGCATAAAATAAAGCTGTATCTGTACTACCCTGTGAATTATTGATTTGATTGTAAAAAGAACTACTTTGCTATAAATCAGAATGAAAACGTCAGTGCTGTAAAATTTAATTTTGAAATAAACAACTGTTTTTTAGCTGTGCCTTTGCACAGAGGCTCCAGCAAGCACAGTTGACTTTTGTGGCAGCATCAAGCTCAGTCCTCAGAATGTGAATTACAGCACAGGATCCTTATCAAAAAGCTGGATTCTGCACAGGGTGTCTAGACATGAGACCCATTAGCTGTATTTCAAAGAAAGAAAAAACATTAAGTCGCAGTATCTAGCAGCTTATGAGTGATAATATTTTATATGTTTCTGAAATTTAACTTTCATGGAGAAAACGTCCCCATTCTGACACATCCAGAAATACATCAGAGAATACGCCTAAATTTAAGCACTTGCATAGCCCCACTTAAGCATGTACAACTAAGCACTTATTTACATCCTCTGCTGAACTAGAAACTCTATTACTGTTCTATTTCACTGTTTTTCTGCCCTTTTTCATGCCATCTGTGGTTTCGCAAAATCTTTACTTATTTTTCTGCCTCTTGATGGTATTTACATCCAAAGATGGATCTGACTACAAAATTACCTCTGTGGTTATTGCACATATAAAAAAAACCTGGTTATTTCAGATTTAACTGTGGATTAGTTTGGAACAACTGTGGCCTAGGTGTCAGCATACAGATAGGCTGCATGCTTATATTCGCAAAACTGGAAGCTGCAGGACAAAAATATGAATCCAAATAGCCACAACACAGCGAAGTATAAAGCATGTGTTTAAATATAAGAATGAATTTGATGCTTTGCTGGACTGGAATCAAAAAAGAGCTGCACTAGATACTTGCTATATCAATTCCTTTTATGGTGACTGTCTGGCTAAGCAACATAAAGACAGTCTGATCCTTATATTATCTTCTTGCTGACCTAGTAGTGCCACCTTCTTTTCCACATTAAGTAAGCTCCCCTTACTTAATGTTTGTTCACCATATTTGGCTGAATAGACCTCTCCTCTCCAATCTCTATTGAAAGGGTTGGGGATTTGTCTCCCAAGAAAAACTGTCAGACCTAGTCAAAACCAGAGTACAATCATGTATTGTTACAATTTACAGGATGCTCTACTGCTGAAAATTATTTTGTGCTTTGATCATCTTACATAAACTTAATTTCTAATGAATGACAACGTAAAACTCAAGGAATTCTTTTCCTTAATTATCTGCATATGTTTCCCAGATGGTGATCATTACTGGCTCTTGCACAGCTTTTCAATCAGATGACTCCATAAACTTTTTTATGGTGAAACCTTAAAGGTTTATTTAATCCTTAGTGTAACATCATCCCATTAAAAATATTATAGAAAACACTTTATAATTGTTTGTTCTGCAGTCCCACAACTTGGTATTGTATTATATGTACTGTAGGTTTTACTTTAGTTTTATCATCCGATCCTGTTCTGTTTCAAAGCTGCTTGTTAACTGTAACTGAAGCAGTTTGTTCATAGCTCAAGACCACTTTTGAAACCAAATCCTACTCTCCATACACAAATAGTTCCATTCATTACATGGGTAGATCATGTTTTCAACAAAATACTGGCTTAAAGCAACTAAGCTGGTTGAAATTACAGGAGTTGCTCTTGAGAACAGGTCCTAAATCATTTCTGGCACTTTAAAACATTCTATACAAAACTGTGTGCTGACCCCATGGAAATTTTTTATATCTGAACAGGTCACTATGCCATATCAAGGAGAAATGTGCAAGATGGTAAAGAGGTCTTCTATTCTGTTAGCATATTCTTAGAGGTGGCAATATCCTGAAATGTAATGCTTGCTTCATTTCCTCCCCAGTGGATTAGTTTAATCTTTTTCTTTATTATTGTGGATATTAAAACTAAAATAAACAGCAGCAAATTCCAGTGTGCCCACAGTCAGACAGACTAACATTGTAAATCCTGGATTGGGCTAGTTCTTGAATGTAACATTTTTATGAGTGATGACTATCTAATTCCCCTGGGGAAAAACTGAGTCTTTCTGACCTTGGGTGAACTAATTCTGTTGTTTCACCTGCCTATGAACCAAGATGCATGATGAAATTAATGAGATGCAGAGCTTCTTTCTTCTAAGCCTCAACAATAATTGGTCCAAATGATTACTCTGCTTTAAGCTGTTGCAGAGGTGATGTCAATATCTGTTGATCCTATTGCACACATATAATGAAAGTCTTCATCCAGACTTCACACTTAATTATCATGCTCAACCATTAGAGTCCTTTCAGACTCAGTGGGCTTTATTCCATGGGGTGATCTCCTCAGCAGACAGCACGGATCTGTTTTTAGGGTGGCACCCAGACAGTGCCAGTCATCCCATTGGTACACATTCCTGGGGGAAAGCATAGAGGTCCTGCAGGCTGACGAAAAAGCCACTGTCAGAAAAATGGGTGAGGTCTTCCCTCTCCTTGTTGACCTAATCCGAGCAGCAGGAGCTGTAGGGGCACAGATGCGGCCCTGACTGGAGAAGGGAGCTGGACCAGCAGACTCCTGGACCCAGCTGTGTACCCCCTACCACGGTATGTTCCGGAGATGGGCCTCCTGCTCTGACGCTGCGCAGATTTATCACCCCCTGACACCCCTCCCATGGTAGCACTGAAAAAAAGAGATTCCTCTGTTCACATGCCACACATACCACACCAAACCCGGAGAAAGAAGGTTGGTGGAGTAGGTAGGATGTCATACCAAAAAGGTTTTATTCCCCCAATGTTTCTTTCTGATAGTCATTTTTATGTGTTGCTTTATAATGTTGGAATGATGTGAGAGCATGATGGGAAAGAGCAATGTTTGTACGTCATGTTAATAAAAATGTTCTGAGACAAAGCAGCTCTGGCTTGTTTCTGGTGTTTCTCATATATCTTATGTATATTATTTATTCGTATATAGCCTAGGCTGAGGAATTTTCTAAGTTTCTTTCTTGGAATGTGAAGCAAGAATAATAAGGTCATGAAAGTGCCATTTATTTTTATTACCTCCTCTTAATGTACCTGGGAAGAATAGTAGAAAATGCTTCACACCTTCTACCTTAGGAGTAACACTGTTGGGCGGGGGAAGGAAGCAGGGGGATCTGCTGCTCTGCATTAGTATTGCAGGAATCATGATTTTACAAGCAATGTCAATTTATAAAGAACTTTCCTTAATTTCATTATTGCCATTGGTCATGATCAAAGCAAATGCTTCAGATGAGCACAACTATTTTAACTGAAGCTTTCAGGGCTGTGTTTTATGCAAACTGAATATGACTAAAAATGAAGTAAGTAGAACATTTCTAAAATGAGAGATAGAAGAACTCTTCGCTGAAAAGCAGAGGATCACACACATTTACTCACTGAAAAAAAAAGAGATAAAATTACAGAAACTTTTATCTGCTATTCTATTGCTAAAGGTGATACTATCTTGGCTAGTCCCATCTTCCCAGGCACTTGTAATGCCCAGGAATACAGCAGTAAAAAAGGGTAGATGGAGCTGGATAAACTAAATGGAAGACCAGAAGCTCATAAAAGAACTAAATGTTTTCCAGACACAGTGGTGAAATTTCTCTGCTTATGCCTGTAACAGAGAGCAGGTTCCAGAATTTTTAAAAATATCTGGGAGAAACCTTAACTGGGTTCACTTAGTACAGTGATCTAATCAGTTGTTTTTCAAATCTGCGTTTTCATTTCAAGTTAACATTAAACTTTAACTTGAAAGTATGGTTGAAGTATGTAGAAACATTTGGTGAAACAGCACAGCAGCCAGAGCATCTTTGTGCAAAAGGGAGCCAAAGTTCAGTCCAGGAGGCTTGGGTCAGTCTGTGACAGCTTCAGAAAAGGCCTCACCATGCAAGGACTGTAATTTTTCTAAACACCATTGGCTGCAAATGAACTGATATTTAGAAATCTTTGCTTTAAAAATCTCCATGAAATTTCTGTAAATGCTCAGCATTGGCCTAATCTTATTCCTGCAGTTGCTGAGTTCTCCCGCTGAATGAAAGCTCCACCAAGCAGCTTTGAACAGCTGAGCCTTCTTTATAAGGTCCTGCACTATCTGTCAACTTTCATTAAAAAAGTTTATCAATCACACCCTAAATCTCAGATTCTCCTTTGAAACAGGAGCTGGTGGGTTAATCTTTTCCAACAGCGATCTGCTTCAGCTTCATTCTCCATCCCTGATTTCCAGCATGGACTTTGGCAAATCACCAGCGCTGTGCGTTGTGTGCACACCATGCAATGGGGCAGTGCTGACCTGAGCTGGCAAGCCCCCTCATGCAGTGCTGCATTTAAGCCATGCTTCTTGGCTGTCTCGCTCATGTGAGCGCTGAGGTACTGCTTCCACAGCCAAACACTACACGTGGGCACAGCTCTGGCATCTCAGTGTGGTGCTCCCAATGTGTTAGATCATTTTTCTCTGTTTCAGCCGAGTAGACATGCCCTACCCTTTGGCTTGATGGGGACTTTTGTGCACTGTGTACAGAGTAGAGAGTCTCCAGGCTCATGTAGGGTGATATTTGAATGATAGGTGCAGTAACAGAGTGCTGTTCTCAAAGAACCTGGCCTGCACAATTGGTTAAAGGAAAGCAACACACTTTAGCAATGTCAAATGTAATTTTAACAGAATTTAATAAGCTGTTTGTGGATACACTGAATTTGTCAAAAGTACTTGCCAGCTCTGACTAGAATTGTAATGGCTGGAATATTCACAGTGGAAGATCAGATCATTAAATGAACTCTTGTGCTTGTAACCATCACTTGCCAGAAGAAGATATTAATGAGCATCTGTGTCATAGAATAAATTATTACAAAAAATGAAATAAACAATATTAATTTTCACTAGCAATTCAGTAAGTCAACAGATTGTACTTTTGTTGCCTTGCTAGTAAGGCCATGGAGTATTATTCAGGAATAATAAAGCAAATGAATAGTGGCTGTGCCTGTTTCTCATGCATAGGAAAGTTAGGGCAGAAA
>NW_010972842.1:9715614-9763255 GCF_000737465.1 Haliaeetus leucocephalus | reverse complement strand
AGGGGAAGCTTCTAGCAGCTTCTCGCAGAAGCCACCCCTGAAGGACACCTGCTACCAAAATCTTGCCATTGAAACCCAATAGAGTTTATTATGCATATTCCGATATCCTTTTGAATGTCTGGGATCAAACACCACAAAGGTAGTTTATCACCCTCTTCTTAGTCCATAAGAACAGGGTAAGCAGTCATGTAGACAGAAGCTAAAACGCCCTCAAAACTCTTTTTTTCTGAAAATTAAGTATTGCTCAAGGGTCTTCTTACTGCACTCCACAGAAAGTCAGCAACCTACAAATCCTGGTTTCTCTGGCTGCACATAACCCTGATATACTCACTTTTCTTTATTTGCCAGACATATTGGCAAGAATCTCTGTGTCAAAATTTAGGAATATAATTGGCTTATGTGGAGAGCAGTTAGCCCAGTTTCCCTCCTCTTTAGTCATCTGAACCATCCAAGCTGTTATTCAAGAGGACTTAAGCTACTTCTCATTGTTTGATTTTGTTAAATAAATAAATGAATGTGCACATTAAAAACCCTGTAAAAGCCTTACTTTTCTGCAATATGAGATACACAGGCATTATCTATCTTCTGTTTTTAAATAAAGAAAAGATAGGTCTTTGAGGTAGTAATTATCTTTGTTAATCGGTTTGAGTATCACTCTGTGACACCCAGGTTTTTATAAAATTTTCCAAGAGCATTCTCCACCTCATCTGTGCTAGTTATCAGCTCTCCCTTATCCCTATGGGCTCACCATCCTATGAGATTTTTTCTTATGTTTTCTGCCTAAGCTCTGACCTGCCCTCTTTACATTGGCACAGTTTCATGGGAGATCCCATTTTCTTCAACTTCCAGTATTTTCTAACAAAGTTTGGGAATTTATGTATTTTCTTGCTTAATTGCAAACTGAAGGAACCCTATTCCTTTTCACTTTATGTTTCATTTACCAAGATAGAAAGCTTTAGTAATAATACTTTGCATTAGTGCCTTACTTTCTCTTGGGTCCTTACCGTTTTCTCTTGGCTGTTTTTAAAAAGTCTGTAAATACCTGGCACCTGTAAGTGTGCTGGTATTTAATTCTTTGAATAAAATGGCCTTTATCCCTTTAAAAGATAAGAGATAATCAATATGCAAGGCAGTTTTTGTTCTGTTGCAAATACTGATATTACTCATTGGTCCCCATTTATTAAATGGAAAGGAATGTTTCACCCTTCCTTACTGTGTAAGGAAGGTTTTCTTGCAGTGCCAGCCTGGGTTAATTTGAGGGAACCTGACTGAATATTCATCAGAGATTCACTTCTCAAGACCCTTGCTTAGAGACATAATTCAAGTCACCTGGATTATTAATCCAGCAGCACAAGACAATTAGAGACCTTTCAAAAATTACATGCTTATGCATCCTTAATTAACTTAATGTTGCTCAAGACAGGGAAACAAAGGAATGAATTATAAGGATCAATGAAAAATAGAAAAATGTAATCATTATATTTCAATCTATTTGAGTTATGTGCACTTCTCCACCAGGTTCAGCTTCAGGCTGAGGAGAGAAATACACACCATTCTTTTCTCTGTCCTGCAGACATCATGGTTCACACAAATTTGACTCTCTTGGAGCTGGCTTTAGAATTTCTGAAGTGCCCTGTGAAACTCAGCAAAATCCCAGACGTGACTGTTATTACTGAGACAATGTGACATTGAAACATTCTTTGATACAAAGATTCATCATCCAAATGTAAATGTGGCCATGAAAATGTTGGTGTTCAGTGGTAAAGTTCTAGGTACAGAACTAACACTGAAGAGACTTGCTATCAATCAGAAGGATGTGCATGCATTTAACTTAGCATGCTCTAGCCTCCAAACGATGCAGGAAGAAATACAGATGTGAGTTAGCTTCTGGAGAGAGACTTAAAGCAGGTCATGTTACTCGAGGTTAAGAGGTAGCTTATAAAATGTACTTGTTTACAACATCCCTGAGGATTGCCTGAAATGCTAGGGGTCATGGCTAGACCTAGATCAGTTCTATTCAACAGGCTAGCCTGGCCTGGATCTTTCCTTCTTTATTGCTTACACCATTGTCAGGCAAGGTGTCTGAAGAGATCAGGCTCTGTATCATATGCTTGGTATGCAGACGGTTGGTTTAGCAGCCACACAGCAGGAAGCCTAGCTTCCCATTCATGCGTGTGTTGCATTCAGATTCTCCAATGTGTTTATCAATGAAGTCCCAAAGAGTATTCCCCTGCACTTGGTCAGTCATAGTGTTTCCCTCCTAGATGGATTGATTCTCAGCTATTTACCATGCAGACAGCTTTAAATGCCTAGCTACCTATTTAGAGGAAATGAAGAAGAAGGTAGTATCTTTGAGGTCTCTACTCCCCTGCCAAACTTGCCATAATTGGCCCATGGGTTAATTTGGGAGATAAACAGGTAGAAAGACACATGCAGCATGATCCTCCACTCTTCATTTCCTTAGCGATCAGTGCTAAAGAGAGCATCTGCACCAAGGAACATGCCATATCATCTAGACAAGACAGATCATATTTATTAGTTCTCAGAAGTGAAATCAGAGACATCTGTTCTTCTTTTTCTACTTAAAGTCCTTCTGTCTAAGAGCAGCCCTGGCTGCCAGCTTCGCAGCTGATGAGTGCTATCTGGGCTGGCCACACATCCAGCAGCACCTCTTTGCCAGGCCCCGTGAGCCAGCGCAGGGTGCATGTCCATGCTGGTTTGGGAGCTGCCGTGGTGTGGGGCATGCTCTCGTGGATCCTCCAAAAAGACCTGAGATCTCGTATGCAGAAACAGCTCTGAGACCTGAACCCGCACACAAGGCACTTTGAAACAATCCAAGGGCTCATGTTTACACTCACCCTTGGTCTGAGCCACCAGAGTATCCCAGGGAAAGCAACAGAAGTAGACTTCTCCAGGTTTCAGAGGCCTCTAGAGCTTCACAGAATGCATAGTGATTGCACTGAGATCCGTGGGTGCTTTTTAGTTTTAGCTGTAATTCATTGCATATTATTTATGTGCAAGACATTATTTATATGCATTATTTATAGGTAATAATATACCTATTGCATATTATTTATTTATATATCTCTCTCTTGTATTCACTGTTATGAGCTATTCATACTGTGGTTACTACAGAGTCTGATGGAAATCCAGAATAGCAATGTCTCTATCATTTTTAATTGGGCATCTAAAATAAGAGTCTTCAGTCTCTAATTAAGAAAATGGAAGCTCACTGTGTTGTATTAGTAATTCCACAATGAACTTCACTAACCTGACGGTCCTTGCCTATGTCTCATCTTTAGCTTTGTCAACATTATTTTAATAGGCTATATATATTCTTCTTTCAGACACTTCTTTCTTCCACTTCAACCAAGGAGTAGGAAGATAAGGCTTAAAATATCTTTTCAAGAATTAAAGAAACCACAGCTGTTTGCCCTAGTTTTGTATCAGCTGTAAAGATCCCTTTACAGTATAAAAGATGAAGATTTCTGGTTTGATTTGTGTCAAGATATGTCTGGAGGACCAGAGGAGAGAGTGATTGTTATTATGACAAAGTTTTTATTAGCTTTTGATGGCATTGAAACCAGCCTAATCATTTAATTTAAGAAAACAGAGGAAGATTAGGAACAGTTGTAGACCCATACAGCTAGGACAGATTTAGGGTGGGCATTCCAGAATTGTAAGGCAGTGTGAAAGGAACTGCGTATCTTTTGAGCTGGAGGTGAATGTACTAATATAGAAAATATGGTTTGTAAGAGAAGGCAATTCCACTGTCATAGGCATTTGCTGCTACATGACAAGCCTTCAAAGCAAGAGCTCTGAATTTGATGTACAGAGCACTGGGGAGCTCGTAGAGGTCTGAAAAGAAGGGTGGGAAGTTGAGTTTAGTGCTGTGTGGAAAAAAAAAAAAGTAAGAATGCTTAGCATGAACCTCTGGAAAATATCTCACTTTAGCAGGATTAGAATAGCTAAATAAACAAACCTGCAGCATAATCACAAGACCTGGACCCATTTCAGAGGTGATTTTATGATAATATAAACAGGCTTCTGATGATGCACGGGATAGCTTGGACAGTGTAGCCCATTACTGCAAGTCACATTTGTTAATATTTGAATTATTCCTTTTAACCTGACCATATAATCAGGTGTGAGGTGCTATAGATTTACCTTAATAATCCCAAGAGAGCTGTGCATGTTCTTAGCTGGCTGTAGAGCTTAAGAACAACTATATATTGCATCCATTTTGTGCTGCAGTGTGACAAGGGATGGCCTCAGTAGCAGCTGTAGGTACTCTCTGACTTGGAAAGCCCAGGCTTCTAAAACAGCCTCCCTTCAGGTCTGCATGACACTTACACCAGGGTAGAAGTGGTGTGGAGTGGAGACTGGAGGCTCTAATTAGATGCAGTACTGATGCAGAAAGATACTCGACCTGGTATGCCCTATTTTTCCCATTTTGAAAGCTGCTGTTTGTGGGGGAAATTGCACCCTTGTATTTGCATAGTGGAAATGGCTTTTCCATAAAAGCAAAAAGCAAACAAGGATCTCTCAGGGATAGCTGTGTGTCTTCACAGCAGAGCTAGGAGTAGGTGACGCAGGAAAAAAAGCAGTGAATGAAAAGAGCCAGTCGGCTAGCAGAACCTCTCATTCTGATCAGAAATAGTAGGATGAGAGCAAGGGTGTTTGTCCGGGGACTGTTGTAGGAATGTTTTTCAGAGTTCAGAAGAGCTCTTGCTCCTCTGAAGTAGAGTGAATGGAAATATCTCTTGGGATTATTTAATTTGTGCAGACATTGCCATAAGAATTGCTTGTCTTTTTCCACTCAGCATCTCTTTGCCCTTCACAATTTGGTGACCAGAAACATGGGAGCAAGTCAGGAGAGAGGGAACTTAAGAACATAATTGCACAAGCTTCATGTTTAAAAGGACTCAGTGAATTTTATGCTGTAAAATGCTGGAGAATGAAGACTGATTAATTCAGTAACTATAGCCCAGAATTGACCAGATCTGCTGCTACAGCTGCAGAATAAGCAATGCAGCATATGCATTGCAGAATTCCATCATTCTAACACATCCAGCTCAATGCACAATTTCTTTCTGAAGGATTTTCTTTGTCAGACCCTAAATTCTTCCATCTAGGACAGTTATAGTGACTTTAGTGTACAATTACAAGTAAAAGGCTCCTGACCAACGATGTTTCATTTATGGTGAAAGATTTTCTTGCGCAGGAGAGTTCTCCTGGAGTTAGGTCTGACAAGCCATATAAAGAGCTTCAGTTAGAGGTGGAGAAAGCAGGGGCGTTCAGGAGACAGTTTTCATTTCCCTTTTGGTAGAGAGAGAGCAAATAGGAATGCGTTTGCGGAGAAAGGAACAGCCAAGATCAGCTGGGAATGTCTAGTGCTTGTGCAGATGGAAGTAGAAACTGGGAGATAATTTAGCTGGTAAAGAACTGTCCTGCTGCTCAGAAGTTAGAATTTTTTTCTTCTCTTCTTTGGGAGAAGCACAGTTACTTTCTCAGAAACTGCAAGAACAAGGACACGGGAGCAAGATACGCTGGAGCCTAAAAAATACTGGTTCATATGTCTTAGCCACAAGCTTTTTGTTTAAATTAATTGGCAGGTTTGGGGTATGGGCAGAGATTTTCCCTGAGGTTAGGCAAGTAGGTGTCATTGTATGCTTCTCCCTTGTAAAACTCATTCAGTAACTGGAGGTCTGACTTGTTCCCCAGTATCATCTGGGAATATTTTGCTTGTCAAAACACCCACAAATGCATTTTAATAGGTCAAGAACCTTCCTCTCCCTATAACCTCATTCTCCTCTCATCTGCTCCCACTTGAGAGTTTGTGATATGGTCTTGCAAGAAAAAAATCTTTTTTTTCAGTTTAACAGTTTTTAAGACTATCTCTAATGTGCCAACCATAATGACATCCAAACATCAAACATCCCGCAATGCTCTACAGGGTGTGGAGAAAAGAAAAATGAGTCAGACAGAAAAGAAGTGATGTTTCATACAGCTCAAGATAAGACAGTCATCTAATAGGTCACAGCCTCTAAGTACTTAAATGTTAATCACGGAAGTAATGTTTCCCAGTTTCTGGAGTCAGAAGGCTTGGGGAAACATCAGTGTTTATAGTGATTTCTGTTCACAAAAATTATTTCCCTAGAATATTTTGCTGACCCCCCCGATGTGAACTTGAAACTATGTTCAAGTGCTCAAGGACCTAGCTCCAGAAAAAACAGCTGCTGGAAAGAACTAATTTATAAAAGAACTTAGCTGCAAATGTTAATGATGGGCTACATCAAATCAGTTAAAACCAGTTTAAAATTATTATGAAGATTACATGAAAGTGATACATAACTAGTATAATTGTTATAAACTTAAAAGAGTTGTGTATTGTGATTCCCAGATTTTTTTTAAAGTGTTGGAGAAGAACCATCAGGTGTTCAGAATAAATCTCATCCAAACATCAGATGAAAAGTTGCAAGGAAGAAAAAGTTTTTCTGTATGGGTAGGCTGGGACCTGAGCACAGACAGAAGCTCAATATCAAGGCAGAGCCCTTCTGTCAAAATTTAATTACTAAAGAGGGAAAATATAAAACACTCTATTGGGTTTGCATGGTAAGGTTTTGGTAATGGTTGTGGTTCAGGGGTGGCTTCTGTGAGAAGCTGCTAGAAGCTTCAGGAGTGGGTTTGAGCTGGGAAGGAGGCAGGGGTTGGGGAAGGTGTTCTAAGGTTTGGTTTTATTTCTCGTTACCCTATTCTGATATTTATTGATAGTAAATTAAATTAATTTCCCCAAGTTGAGTCTGTTTTGCCAGTGACAGTAACTGATGAGTGATCTTTCCCTGGCCTTATCTCAATGCACGAGCCTTTCATTATATTTTCTCTCCCCTGTCCAGCTGAGAAGGGAAATGATAGAGCGGCTTTGGTGGGCACCTGCCATCCAACCAGGGTCAACCCACCACAGTCCTTTTTGGCATCTAACGTGGGGCATGAGGAATTCAAGATAAGGATAGTAATTGGGAGAGGTAACAAGCAAAACATGGACTGAACACAGCTAGAGAGCAAAGAGCAAAATGATCATGGGGAATTTCTGTTGTTGTAATTGTGGTGAAGGGACAAGGGGTGGATTGTGTCTAAATCGTGCGCTTTCATTTGGTGTTGTGATGATGTTATTTTGATTTTGGTGTGGAGAATTTTTTTGTTGACGTGAGTGAAGTTCATGAAGATTGTGAAGAGTGTGTGATGAATGTGGACTTTAATGATAATTCTTAAATATGTGATTCACAGAGGCGAGGAGTGAAATGGTAGCAGAGAATGGTTTTGATCCATTGACCTCTGGGTTATGGGCCCAGCACGCTTCCACATGGAGATGCACTTAATTTATCTTCCTACTCTGAGTGGACTAGAACTAACCTTTAGCCTAATTTTCAATACCTGAAGCAATGTGATCTTTTGTGATCATTTCTAGATGTTGAGATGAAAAGCTCATTGCTTTTACTGCCTGGCATCCGTGATAGTTTTTCTCAAGTCATCTTTCTTTCATATTTTTTGCACCCAAATTACACTAAAAATTCTAACTTATAAAGCAAGATTGTTATATATCCCCTAGCAGGATTTAGGAATAAGGTTTAATGCTTTATAGTGTATTAACATCACTAAAACCCTCTAGCATTCTTTGTATACATTTCCTTTTTGGTGTCTAGCTAAAGAGCAGTCTTTTATCCCTGTAAAGCATTCGGTGTACTAAAGCCATGGGGTATGGCTGGAGTCTCCTGCAGAACTCCAAAGAGCCTGCAGTACAGGCCCTGATGCTGGCTGTGGACATCACTCTCTTTAATTACCCCTTTGGTGTTCAGTTTTCATGGTTTGCTCCTTTTGTATTGAACAATGGTTTTCTGGAAGTACATTCTTTCATGTATAAATGCACAGATCCTGATCTGACTGTTCCTGCCTGTCCAAAGATTAGAAATTAATACAAAGCCTTCTGCTGGGTTCCGAAACTTGAGTCAGTGGGATAGACATCATTTGACCATCTTCCTTACAGGAGGTTTGTTCTCTGATACTGCTATAAACCCCCAAAAACTGGCACAGTGGAGCTGTCACCAAGGCTTTAACAAACCTTTTTCTCTGGGGAGCAAGTCTCACTCCCGGCCATGAGAGGAGCATCTCCTATCTGTGTTGCCCAAGCCTGTCCCTTGCCTGCCTCAGAGAAAAATCTGTGTTAGCTATTCTGCCCAGGAAACATTACCAACTTCTCAAACCTGTTGCTGAGCCTCTGTGCTAGGACCAGGTTGGTGCCATAAGGTTGATATATCTCACCACCCTGTAGGCACTGGTTTTCCATGACATAGAGGAGACTGATGGCCGACAAGTGATGGACCAGTGTGTCTGACTCTGTTCCTGAGGGACAGCCCTGGCCACCGTTTATGGCCACCTCCCCATCAACAAATGGGCATTTTGGCCCTAGATAGCACTACTCATCTGGATGAACAACAGAGGGGTCAGTGCTTGTGAATGTAAAGGCTCTGAAGTGCTCTGCTGGGAAGCATTCCTGCTATCCTACAGCAGCATTGCCCCCTCCAGGGGCCTGTGCCAGGGGAGAGGAGGTTACCTATACCCTCTGGGGCCTTATCACCTTGACCCCACGGAAGACTTGCTGTGATAGAGGTCTCAGAGGCCACCAGCGGCAGCCACCATGAGAGGGAGGTCTGCATTTGACAACAGTGCTGGGACTGTACGGCTGGTTTTGCCTACTGTGGGTTGCTGATTCAGGGCAAATGTCTGCAGGCAAGACTGAATGACCTCCAGGGGCAGTGTCCATACTGCATGACAGCAAAGAGTGTGCCATGTGCCCAGAGGCACATCATGGGGCACGGAGCATGTGAATGTTCAGAGCCCATCAGGATCATTTTGGAGGCCTGTATTTGGTGGAAGAAGCCAAACTGCTGTTATCTTGACCATGTTGTTTATAGAGGACAGTTCCTGAAAGACCCCTAAATTTGTCATCTCTGACACAGCTAATTGGTTTACTGTGAAAGGACCCAGGAGAAACAGTTTGTCCTCACATCCAAAGTTTGCTCTCTGGTGCTGACACACCTTGTGGTATCACAATCTGATATGGATTCCATCTTTTTTTCCAGCTGATAAATCTCAGGTTGCAGCCATTACTCTCCCAGGATGTCTGAGCAGATCCAACATTTCTGGTATGCTTTTCTAAATTATTGAGGAGATGGAAGATTGGGAAAACCAACTAAAATAAATATTGTGTTGTTTCCTAGCAGGTGAGAATCCTGCTTTGCTAGACCAAATGCCACTAATGTTTGTTTGGCTAATAAATGGTTGTTTCACTGTGTGAGACAAAACTCCCTCTTGCATGTCCTAAAAGTAACAAAGCATGCCCCATTGTCTCTGTCCTTTTTAAATTTATTTATTAGCAACCTACACATTAACAAGCATCAAACAAATTTAAGACTAGCTCTCAAAGAGAAGTCAATTACCAGCTCAACCCTTCTGGATGTAATTTGATTAACTGCCAAAATCCCTCCCATGCTTCTCTTCTGAGGATACTGTAACAGACACTAAGTTAATGATGGAAAACTGTAGACTTAATTAACAAGACAAATTTTATTTTTGCCATTTGCCCATTTAATAGGGGCTCTTATCAACAGGAGACACATAAGAAGCTCAGATGTATAATCTCAATCAGCTTTTATTTCTGTATTATGGACAATATATGCCAGAAAATCCTCTAGGATCCTACATCTGCTCTAATCTTTATGGTATTGCCTCTTCAAAGAGACAGTGGCGCTCTGTGCTGTCTGTAACACATCCCAAGTGACTAGGAGCAGTTTGAAGACAATCAGTGTCAGAGGATCAGATATTCTTACTGCGCAGGAAAGATGTCAGAGCTATTACACAACTTGGAGGAAGATGGTATCAGCTGGACCCCAGAGTCCCTCAGGAACTTCTTGCTCGAGGGACTGCCCTCACACTGCTGTTTCTCCTCTGCTACTCCGTCTGCTTAGTCAGCATGCAGCTCCTAAAACATCTTCCATCTTCACAAAGAGAAGTGAGCTCTGCTATGAATAGATGGAAGACAGGGTGACTTTACATGTACAGTTGGATCAGTCTGATCTGACTTCCTCAGTCTCTGATGGCTATTTAGGATCATGTTTTCTGGATGTCCTGATTTGGGCTGGGATAGAGTTAATTGTTGTTCTAGCAGCTGGTATACTGTTATGTCTTAGATTCAGTATGAGAGCAATGTTGATAACGCACTGATGTTTTCAGTTGTTGCTGAGCAGTGTTTATACCAAGTCAAGGATTTTTCAGCTTCTCATGCCCAGCCAGCAAGAAGGCTGGAGGGGCACAAGAAGTTGGGAGGGGACACAGCCAGGACAGAGGACCCAAACTGGCCAAAGGGGTATTCCATACCATGTGACATCATGCCCAGTATATAAAATGGGGGAAATTGGCTGGCAGGGGGGGATCACTGCTCAGGAACTGACTGGGCATTGGTTGGCAAGTGGTGAGCAAATGCATTGTGCATCACTTGTTTTGCATATTCCAATTCTTTTATTATTATTATTAGTATTGTCATTTTTTATTATTATCTTGATCATTATTTTCTTCTGTTCTGTCCTATTAAACTGTCTTTATCTCAACTCATGAGTTTTACTTTTTTTTCCCTATTGTCTCCCCTGTCCCACTGGGTGGGAGGAGTGAATGAGCGAGCAGCAGTGTGGTGCTTAGTTGCTGGCTGGGGTTAAACCACGACACTGGAGAAAATAGTTACAGGACTTTGGTCATAAATGCAACATAGGGAGCTTAAAACAAAGTGGATTAAAGAGAATGACAGATCAGAGGAGCAACACAGCCATTCTGCTCCCAGCGCAGGTGGGCTGAGAGATGGCCTCAACAGTGGTTTGCAACTCCTTCCTGAGTTCTCTTCAGCTATCCCAGATTGGGGTGTGGTGATTTTGGAAAGGTGATCCAGCAGTATGACAGTCCCTAGATCATGGGGAGACAGGCAGGGCAGTGGTACCGTTGTACAAGTCAACCATCTAGGGCAGCTCAACATACTCATGGTAATTATGCCAAGCTGCACTTGCTTGGTGCTTTGCATCCCCAACCCACACACAGGCTGCTTAAATTTTTGAAATGTGCTCCTGCACAGTGGTTGGGGAATGGCCTGGATCCACTGCCTGGAATGTGATCTTCCTGTAGAGAGCATCCAGGAGGAACCTCCTATTTCTAGGCCGACCTCCTCTATGTCCCTAGTAAAGCATCTGTCTCTTTGGAGCATCGCATATCCCTACAGTGTCCTTTAGACAGGGCTGCTGTTGCTAACCCTGAAATCTACACAAATAATAGGAGGGCTGCTTCGCACCCCTAGGAGCAGTATTTTCACAGCATGGCACCACATGTGCACACAGTGTGCTCCTCATGGTTTGAGCATGTGCATGGAAGGGATGTTGGTGTCAGAGGCTGCAGTGGTTGCTGGGATTGCCAAGGGGAGAACTGATAATTTGTTAGTGACAATAATAAAGTCTTTAAGGGGCATCATTCTCCTCCTAGTGCCCGTGCAGCCATTTGCTGTTCCCTGGCTGAGGAAGATCCCTGACTGCCCTTGAATCCCTGACATCTCCCTCTTTTCCTGCAAGGAGAAGCCTGTGAGGCCATGTTTCTCCCCAGGATGCCCAAGACAATGGGCTGGGACATGCTCCCACATCTCTGGGGCCTCCAGGCAGGTGGCTGCCCCACAGTGCCTTCTGCCTGCCGGGCTGCCCACTGCCCTGGCCAGCTTCTCCATGTGAGCAACCTGCCTCACACTGCTGCCACCACTCGAGTGGCATGGCATGGTTTCCTCCTGTCACCATGGCTCCAGCGTGGCTTTCCCACCATTCATCTCTGCCTCACAGTGGTCTCCCCGCTAATGTGCCTTGCTGTCCCCCCACAACAACATCTCAAAACCCACTGGCCCTCCCCAGCCTCCCTGATTCAGCAGTTGCCACATGCACATCACTAATTTGTAGCACATAGGTGCTTTCCCAAGGAAAAAACAAATATATTTGCTGTTTAGGCAAAAGGATGGGAAAGGGATTTATCTCCAAAACAATGTTTCTGGGGGCTCCTCAGCTATGCCTGGAGGAGAAGCATGGGGAAGATGCAAGGCAGGAGGGGCAGAAGACCACCAAAAGGCAGGAGGATGGGCGGGGGCTGCTGGCAGGGGTAGGGAGAATAAAAGGGGCTGATGAAGAGGCAGGGAAGTGGAGAGGGACCAGGGGAGAAGCAAGTGTCCTTGCTGTGGGCAAGCTGCCCCTGGTCCATCCAGCTGCACTGGCAATGGGGACCATGAGCCAAGCTGCCAGTGAGGCCCCTCTGTGGGCTGGGCTGGACTGAAAGTGTCTGGCCACATCAAGGTGGTGGCGGGTGCTTCATTTTGGTAAGCTGTATGGCTCTGTGCATGCAGATATGGGCTGCTGCGTTCTGGGGTGGCAAGAGAGACCCCAGCTAGAGAAATGTCCCCCCAGTTCTGGCACGCAGACACCAGTGCCTCCTTCCTTCCCTGCCTGGTTTTGCCCTCTTGGAGCCGCTACGCTCCTGTCCATGGCCATGAGGGCATTTCTGCATGCTGCTGAGGGTATATCTGACATGGCTGGGGGTGGGGTGGTAACTGGGGGTTTGTGCTACAAAGCACAACCTGTTGCTGTTTTACTCAGCAGTGTGGAAGCATTCATGCATGCACCACACAAATTTAGAGGAAATGTCTGTACAAGATGTAGCTGGTTGTTTAGAGATGGTAGAGGTGTTCAGTGCTTGCCCTGTGGGAGGTCAAAGATGATCTGGCTGGCTTCCAGATATTGATTTGGATATTACCTACCTCCCAGAAAGCTCTTCTGTAGTATAAACTGTGCAAGGTCTGGTCTGAAACCTCTAGATCATGGGGAAGCACATAAAGGACTCTTCGCTACCAGTAGATGATGGGCATGGGGACATGGGATGAGAGGCCAGCAGCCTGACTGGTATGGGGCAGCCAGGAAGCTCCTGAGTTGAGCCAGGACCCTGCTCCTCAGGGCAGTGAGCATACCAAGCATTTTGCTTCACTTCTGCAGAGAGCTGGCTGCAGCCCTGGAATCCCTAGCAAGGTGAGTTGTCTGCTTTTAGATGGTATTTGTTGAGGAGTCACCTTCCCAAGCCGACAGGAGTAGAGCTGGCAAATCAAGGAGAGATGTTGAGACAGAATTTCCAGGGACCTGTCCTGCTCTTTCCTAAGCATGTTGCTGAGGAAACGCTGCTGTTTGTCTCAGAGCTGCACAGGGGAACTGCTCCTATTTGAAAACTGATTCCTGGACCTTGCTGGTGCCCCATTAAGCAACATGGGACACCAGATAATAGAGACATTGTGGTTGTGTTTTAATTTGGGGACCAACTAATGAATAATGTCACTACTGTTCCTGTGCTACTGCCATTTCCCCTAATGGCATACTGATATAATAATGTTAATGGCCTTCTACATAAAACAGGATATACCAGGGTTAAAGTCAGTTTCTGCTCAGGATGTACAGGCTATGTTTTGGCCACTAGACAGGAATATATTGTGGTTGCCCTCAACTATGTTCTTAAAAGGGGTGTTCAAGCTTTACCTCTACAGATGAATTGCATCTTCTCAGAATAACATAGAAAAGGGTACAGTCAAAGCAACATGTTGCAAAAGGTAATGGCTTAAAAATGGAAGAACACAGTTTCTTCAAAGCTTTTTACAATTTTGGCTGTACTTATGAAACATCCGTGCAGTATAAAAGGAGCAAAAGAGATATTCCTATGCCTCAATTGTAGGCCAAGCAGACACCAATTTATACCTCTACTTTGTTTAACTTGCTGCTTGCAACAATTAGTCTGGTAATATAAGGTTTCTCCATCAACTTGCAAAGCCCAGTAATAATGTATTTCAATCACAAGATATTGTCATGGTTTAAGCCCAGCTGGCAAAAAAGCACCACAAAGCCGCTCGCTCACTCCTTCCCCTGGATGGGATGGAGAGGAGAAAATATAAAGAAAAGCTTGTGGGTCGAGACAAGGACAGAGAGGGATCACTCCCCACTTGTGGTCACAGGCAAAAGACAGGCTCAACTTGGGGAAGAAACAAAATCAATTTAATTTGCTACCAATCCAATCAAACCAAGGCTATTAGGAAGTAAACCCCAACCCGAGAACAGCTTCCCCCCAGCCCTCCTGCCTCCCTGCCTCAGCCCCACTCCCGGTTCTCTCCCCCTCCTCCTCACCAGAGGCACAGGGGGATGGGGAATGGGTCTGGGGTCGGTTCCTCACCCCTTGTCTCTGCCGCTCCTTCCTCCTCAGGGGGAGGAGGACTCCGCGCTCGACCCCTGCTCTGCCGTGGGGCGTCTCCCTGGGAGGCAGTCCTCCATGAACTTCTCCAACCTGAGTCCTTCCCACAGGCTGCAGTTCTTCATGAACTGCTCCAGCATGGGTACTTTCCACGGGCTGCAGTCCTTCAGGCACAGACTGCTCCAGCGCGGGCTTTCCCACAGAGTCACGGCCATTTTGGGCGGCCTCCGCTCCCCTCCACGGGCTGGGGGGGACAGCCTGCTGCCCGAGGGCACCAGGGGCATCCCCTCCTCCTCCTCCTCCTCCTCCTTCCCTGACCTCAGTATCCGCAGAGGCGTTCCTCTCACATCCCGCTCCCCCGACTCCCTCACAGGGCGTTCGTTCCCCTTCTGAAATCTCTTCTCCCAGAGGCGCTCCCGCCGTCGCTGAGGGGCTCGGCCTGGGCCAGAGACGGGTCCGGCTCCCAGCCGGGGCAGCTTCCAGCAGCTTCCAGCAGCAGCCGGCCCTGCAGCTCCTCCCATGCTACCAAAATCCTGCCACACAAACCCAGTATAAATATGTTTATAAATTAGTTTCACATCAGTGTCAAGCTTTCTGTAACCATGTACAGAAAGCTACTAAATCCAAAATCCCAGTAGTGCTGGGATTCATCTCAGTAGAAATTACTTTGCTAGAGGACTCTACTGAGGCACAGCATAAAATTCAATACAAAAAGTTCAAAACAATTTAAAATTCTGTGTGAACTGAAACATCATATGTTAAAATACTTTACTGCCTTTCCCTCAATATGTATGTTTAGTACCTTCACAATTTTATGCTGGCTAAATTGATGTTTGCTGATGGAAAAAATCACATTTGTTCAATTACACATTGGGAGGCATCTCTGGGTTTTGGAGTAAGGCAAATGGTTTAACTTCACCCTTCTTGCTGTTTGCTTTCTGTTTTTCCCTACAGCCTTCACTTGACACTGCTGTGAAGAGGATACCCAGTAGCATTTGGTTGTCATTGTCAGCTGGAAGGCTCCTACTTTTGTATTTTTCCGGCTTAACACTTCCTTCTGCAAAGCTACAACCAACTATAGACTCTCTTTGCGGACAGTGAGATGGGCTGCACTTTCATTTTGCTGTACTAGCCTATCTGTCCTGCAGGCCTGCCTGGCAGAAGGTCTCTGTAGGAAGCTCTAGCCAATTCTCCAGCACAAATACCCTCCGCCAGGGTTGGGACACTCAGGTCCTGTGTGCTGGAGATCAAAGGGCTGCGGGGCTGTTGAGAGTGAGGTGACCACCGGATGAGGTGAGTACTGGTTGGCCAAAGGGCTTTGTGTTGATAATGGTCACTATTCTCACAGGTCCCTCCATGGGGAAGTTTTGGATGCGGACAGGAGAACTGATGCTATCACATGTACAAGAGAGAACTCACGGTAGATCCGAAACTTCCATACGAAGAAGTGCATTTTAGGAAATTCTCTGAAGCTACTGTGGTGAATGAGTCCCTTCCTGTCACCAAAAGAATAGCCACTGTTTTATGGAAACTTGCAAACTAAAGCTGCTACAACTATAGTAACAAATTCATCTTGAGCTAGACAAAACTGCAATGACTGCAACTGTAGGATAAGAACTGTAGAGAAATATTTTTTGGTGGCTCTACTGCAAATTAAATAATTGCTGTACTTCAGCACACTGTAAAGGCAAGTAGTAAACAATGTAAAGATTTCTTACTCTTACATTTATAAGCTTTCAGTTCAACCGTAATATGCTATGTAATTTTTTCAACAAAAATGGCTAGGTGAATCATCAATTACTGCAAAGGAATGAAAAAACTCAGCCTTGTTGTATATGGTCCTTCACATAGCTGTGAATTGTTAAATTATGCAGACAAGACTGCTTAGTATAACCCTTACAATGTGGAAGCCTTCTGCAGACAGCATTTCTATGTTAAAAGTTATGATTATAGCTCCTTTAGTTGAAAACCCTGGAATTACTGGACCAGATTATACAAATTTTACTTAAGAAATGTAGCTATTGACCATAGAAAAGTGTAGGTATCAGGAAGAGTGGATTTTTGAATGGGAAAACTAATGGAGTGAAAAAAATGAAGAAATCCATTTTTTTCTGAGATATTTTTAAATGGGATTGCACCACAGCAGATGCTATCAGACTAGCTCAGTACAGAGAGTTGTCAGAGAGGTCCTGGAGGCCTGTTAAAGGTGGTTCGCATGTCTGAATTTGACAATTTTTCACTGGATTTATTGCTGTCTCCCTAAGAGTGGCCCTTTCTGCTCTTCCTCTCCCTGTCACACCCTGCCCCCTCCCCACATTGTCCCTTGGCACTGTCCTGCTCAGGAGGTGATGTGCCCTGGCTACCAGCCTGGCCCTTCTTTGGCTCCCCTTTGTCTCCATGTTTGCCTGATTGGCTGGAAGCCATTTTGCATTGCTCTGTCAGAAGAAGACACTTTGCACTTGAGTAGGTGTCTTCATGTTAATCACCAGTGTTTTGAAATGAGTCACTTCTAAATAAGATGCCTACAGTGTGATACTGTGCCAGTCACGTGGACTAGGTACCTGGTGGTGGCATCTGTGAACGCTCCTGCCTGATGCTCAGGATCCCGTCCGAGAGAGACCGTTGGGTTTGGATGGGACTGTTCAGTGAGCACTGTCGTGGGAAACTCATGGATCTGTGTTACAGGCATGAAAAATGAAGAGGGTAAGACTCAGAAAGTGCAGGAATGCCTGGCCAGAGGCTGACTTTTATGGTGGCAATGCTGAGTTTTGTGATGAGAGGGGGACAGATGCATACTGTTCGTCTATGTGTTTTGTCCACACATGTATGATATCTCAAGAGTGCTGCTGCTTCTCTGAGTCTTGCCTTGGCCCTCCTCTCTCTCATCATCCAAATCTCCTGTTTCTCCTTCCCAAAGTCTGGAAATACTAGTGAATCTCTCTAGTGAGCATGTGCAAGCAAGAACAAAAAAAGACAAATGCACAGTCCTGCCAAAGACAAAGCAAAACAAGTGCTTTAAGAAAAAGATGTATCCTCAATGCACATTCTTTCACTCTGAACTCTGGGGGAAAGTTCAAGCTAAGACCCTCTCAAGCATAGAAGGCTGCATGAAGAAGAAGGATCTATATAGCTGACTCCTAAATCTTCAATAAGATGGATCACACCTTACAAAATGCTTATTTTGCTTTATTGACTAGAAAGGGATACAAAGTCTTTCCTAACAATCCTGAAATAAACCATGATATATAAGATTTCTGATTTTTTATTCAAAAGAGTGCTTTACAAGGCTTTAGACATTGGGAAGTGTCTGCTGAAGTGGCTGAGATTTGAAAGTTGCAAGCAATGATATGGAAAGTCATTGTTCACTGTTAGGGTCATGGCAGATAAAAAATCTTCCCTGTGCTTGCATTTAGGACAAATTTTTTTAATGCTGTGTGATTTTCTGTAAAATTCACTAAAACTTACAGAAGTTGTTTCTTTCCATTTCCCCACAACAGCTTATCATCAGACATATTCT
The DNA here is from genome assembly GCF_000737465.1 of Haliaeetus leucocephalus. NCBI lineage: Eukaryota > Metazoa > Chordata > Aves > Accipitriformes > Accipitridae > Haliaeetus > Haliaeetus leucocephalus. The sequence continues at coordinate 9,745,389 of NW_010972842.1, read as the reverse complement.
TACTGTTGCTGTCTTATCTTAATCTTTAATTATAAAGATAACAGCAACTTAATCTGCTGTAATGATGGTGTTTTAACCCTAGCCAGCAACTAAGCATCACACAGCCACTCACTCACTCCCCCACCCCCCCACCCAGTGGGATGGGGGAGAAAATCGGGAAAAGAAGTAAAACTTGTGGGTTGAGATAAGAATGGTTTAACAGAACAGAAAAGAAGAAACTAATAATGATAACGATAACATTAATAAAATGACAACAGCAATAATAAAAGGATTGGAATGTACAAATGATGCACAGGGCAATTGCTCACCACCCGCCGATCGACACCCAGCCAGTGCCCGAGCAGCGATTCCCCCCCCCCGCCACTCCCCAGTTCCTATACTAGATGGGACATCGCATGGTATGGAATACCCTGTTGGCCAGTTTGGGTCAGGTGCCCTGGCTGTGTCCTGTGCCAGCTTCTTGTGCCCTGGCTGGCCATGAGAAGCTGAAAAATCCTTGACTATACTCTAAACACTACTGAGCAACAACTGAAAACATCAGTGTTATCAACATTCTTCGCATACTGAACTCAAAACATAGCACTGTACCAGCCACTAGGAAGACAATTAACTCTATCCCAGCTGAAACCAGGACAAATGGAAAGGAAGTATTTTTGTCATGAAGATGTAGGGAAAGAAGGGAAGGAAGAGCTCCTTGTGCTTTTTTAAGTGGTGTAGATTGTGGCATCCTAAAGCATGCTAGTATTAGGCAGGACGCATGATGCCTGTGCATTTTCAGTATGGAGTTGTAACACCTTTATTTGCCACGTATAAGAGATTTTTTAAAACCTTTCTAAAGTCTGTGACATACAGTCCTATACAGATGGGAGGTAGGTTTTACCTGTGAAATGAAGATTTTGGGCTTTTAGCATGGTTTGTGGTTTGATAAAGAATTCTGATTCAGTGTTAATATATTCTGTGATACTACTAAAAAATAGATTTGTACCTCCATAGTCTGACATCTGACAATGTCTAGACAAACTTTTATGTTCTTATTAACTTTCTCTCATATCATGACTGGAATTTGATGCTTATACTGTTTAATTTGAAGCTAATTTTAGTCTGTCATAACTCGGCTGTATTTGCTTACTTGGTAGCTTCTTGTGAGATAAATACTGTCATTTTTTATTGCTTCTAATAAAACCTTTAATTTCCATTTTTTACATTTCTGGGTGACTGGCTGTTTTTGTCTGGGCTGAGGAGAGAATGATGCCTGGGGGCATACTGAGGAAGTCTTGGAGTCTGAAGAATTCTGGGGCCCTGCAGCAGGCGAGGGGAGGCCTCAGGCTGGCTCAGGTATCTACCAGGGGTGCAGCATGACTGGCAGGGGATGGGACCAGCTCTTCCCCATGCACAGGATGGTAACTGGTGACGTGCAGCTCATAGGACTGTTGCTAAAGGAATGGGGGAAAGGATGAGAAGGGGCAGGTGAGTAGTCCCTTTCGTTTCCTTTGAGCACCCATCAGCATTTCAAATTCCAATGCTCTGCTTGTCTCCCATCTGCCGAAAGCCAATTGGGAGTTTGCTGGGCAAGGGAGATGACAGGAGCAAAAATGGTTTGTTTCTTCCACTTGAATACAGCATGCACTGCAGGAGCTGACATTACGTCATGTTTCTGCAAGTTGTGGCAGCCCTGGAGGAGTGTATGTGCTGGTGTACTTCTTGTCTCCATGGCCAAACCCCAAATCCAGTGCAGGCAAGGCAGTCTGGGCTAACTCCAGCAGCCAAGACCATCACAGCACCTTGCAGTGCTTTCTTCCTGGCTATTTGCAGGAAAAAGATGTCAGAAGGATTATTACTTGAGCTGCACAATCACAGTCCAAGTTCTGAGTCTTGACAAGCTTAACGACTAATCCATAGGGCTTCCTAGCAGTTTCTGGCTGGGATTCATCTTCCCTAACTTAGTCACTCAGAGATGGCCCCCTCAAACTGGTCCTCTGCATTTCTCTGCTGCATGCCCTGGGATAAACAGCAATCCCTCCACATCTTCACAGGGATCTGTCCCAGTTCCTCATCCCTCTGAAATGACTTCTTTCAGTCTTATCTGGGCCTAGGTAACCTATTATGTCTGCAAAGTGATATTACACACAGTCCATGACAGCACAGGTCAGCAAAAGCTGCTCTTCACCCAGACCAAAGGTATTCCCTCCACAGAAAAAACAGGGAGGTGATGAATTCTTGGAGAGGACAGGCATCCTAGACCGTATCAGTGTAGTGCAGTCCCAGAACATGCTCAGGGGATATTTCTTTACTATCTCAGACTGCAATTCAGCATTACAACTCTTGCTGTGTGATTGAGATTGGACACAGGAGTAGCGAGGGTGAAGGACATGGGCTCTGTCTAGCTTCAATTCACTGTGTGCAACTCTTTTCAGAATAAAACATGACTGATTCATTGTCTGTGTCTGCACTTGCCTTCTCACAGCTGCTGCTGTAAAACCACAAGCAGCAAGGTGAGCCTCTTTCCTTGGATGGTGGCAGCCTGCAGGTTTTGTGACCCTGGATATCTTCTTAGGGTTTTTTCCATTCAGAGAGTTTTACTCTCAGGAGCCCACCTCTCCCCCAGTGGTGTCCATTCTCATTTTCCTTCTGTCCCTTTGTATTGCCACGGACAGAAGGATTTCCGAGACGTCCTGCAGAGTGCCTGTTGTTTGTTGCATACCTATGTCTTGGCTGAGGGTGTGACTGAACCCTTTCTGGCAGCCCCAGGACACCCTGCTGCTCTTGGTCATGCCCTCAGGGCACTAGCCACTACCCTGTCTAGTTAGTAGACCTCCACAAGGAGGTCTCCATTTGCAGTGAAGTAGTATAGTAAGTAGAGTCTTAATCACACAAGCAAAACCTGCATGAAAGATGCTTACCACAGAGTCTGAGCAGGCCCATTGCTTTTAGATGTAGTTGGGAATGCAGGAGGCACCATCTGAGAAAGATGATCTCTGAGAAGGCATTTGACTAATTGATAGTGCCATGCTGTTATTGGGTTTGATTAAACTAAACTGTTTGGTGCTGAGACAGTTGAGCCAGGTAATTGGAAAGCAAGTGAAGAAAGAGGTGGTCAACTGTGATGACCACTGAAAGAAAAGACTGTGTATGTAGCCCAAAATCATGTATGAGAAATGATAGTAGCATTCAAGGAAGGAAGCTGGTGTGGAGACTCACAGACTAGCTGAGGGAGGTCAAATCAAAGGGGGTGCTTAGTACCTGGTTTGGTATGAACAGCATTGGACTAATTATCTCCTTTCAAAATGAGAGCTTCTACTAAGTACTACAATACTGAATTCATACATATTTTAGTATAACTTCATGCCCTGGTTCCATTACTGGCAGCTTTATGAGAACACTCCTTTCTCCCTCGACTCAACTTCAATATTTCTTGAATGATTTAGGGAAGCGGTCCGTGCACCAGTGATTGTGTGAACTTCTACGTGCTGTGTGATGATTGTGCAATGGCATCTATTTTTCAACTGCATTTCTCATACATTTTGCAGGAAAGCAGCATTCTGCAGCTATCATCTGCCTCATTCAGAAACACTTTGGTGGTGTTAGCTGAAGTAATTCCTGTGTTACCTATGTGATTTATACACAGTTTGTCAAGTTACTGGATTTTCCCAAAGGGAAAACATTTAAGAAGGCACTTTCGAGCATGCAGTTTTACAACTGGCCTAACTTAATCTAAGACAGCTCTGCTACCATAAGTGGGAGATCCTCTGCTAGAAGGGCTGAGGAGCGTGAAGCTGCCCCTTTTGATGGCAGACTGGTTCAAGACCAAGTACGGTTTCATAATTTCCCTAAGCTTAACTGCACAGATGAGAAGAGCAGAGTTACCTTCTTTGGCTTCATTTATCCCATCATTCACAGTCCAAGCATGAGAGGATTTCTTTGACATTGTGCTGTACAGACATAAAAACAAGGTGTACAATTTTCTTTCTGTTCTTTTTCTTTTCCAGGACTTCAGATAGATTTTAATTTTATTATAATCAGCATGTTAGATCTGATAGCTTCATAGTTTTCTGCCTGGGTCTGTGTCCCAAAGGTTCTTGTCTGATCAAAATTCTGCAGGAAACAATCGTTCCTTTATCTGTGTACTGTTTATCACACATGATGGAGTTCCTCTTTAATTAGGTGCACTAGTTATGTCACTTAATATTCTTTAACCATTCTCTATTTTCCCTCTGAGGGCAGCTTTTACTTTTATCTTGTGAGTGAAAAAATCGTTTGCTAGGTATTATGGCTATGTGATGAGAACAGACTATGTGATCATACAGACTTTGTTACTTTTTATGTGTCAAATGGATTTAAGTCCTTTCTGGTTGGTTTTTTTTTAATATATCAATATTTTACATGTCAGAATTTAAAATACTGGAACTGTAGCTAAATGGCAAAATAGGGAAGCCAAAACTTTCTGTTTGCAAATATCTATTTTGGATTAACAGAACCAAAAGTACTTAATGCTTGTCTACGTTGCTTACAGATGAAGGATTACATGATTGCCTTTTTTTACTTTCTTATAAAAGTTATTCTTGTAACTGTATTATTTTGTATATTGAATTTGTACACTGTTTATTTTTCCCCAAACTGTGTAGATTTCCCACAGTTTTTCTGAAAGATTTGACTGGAACCGCAGCTAAAGTAGAAGACAAGAGCAAAGTTCCATGTTAATTATTACAAAAACTTGATTTGAAGAGGGAAGTTTTTATATTTTATAAGGCATGATTAAATTTCTTGTCACTAATTTTCAGCCTGAAGCTTTTAACCAGATTGATGTAAAGTCTCACTGAATGCTTTTAGTCTTCCTCCTTGTAGGATAAAATAGCATCTCCAACAAATGTGATGCAGGTCATCTGGAGCCATCCAGTCGTGCTGCTGCAGAACACGTTCTGTGTTAAACAGAGGCTGGTTTCACTGTGTTGTCCCAAACCCAACCTAAAGCCTTGCCATAAGGGCAAAGCCCAATTATAAATAAATTCCCTATAGTAGTAGGAAGTTAGGTTTGGGACAGGGAGGCAGAGTTAATTTTTGTTAATCTTTTTTGATGGAGGTCCTGCTAATCTAACTCCAAGCATTTTGATAAAACAAGCACTAAGAGAAGTTGTTGGCTCCAAGCTGCTTAGTCAGGAGTAGTAAGTAAGGTGTACACAAAGGGATGATACGTACAAGCCTGAAAGACCCCTCTAGGTGAAGAGCATTTTCCTATGAATTTAGCATTTTTCTGCTAATGAAGAACTGAGGGTTTTCTGCACATGTCATTTTTCAACCTACATGCCTGCTTACCCATGTTAGTCCCAAGAATCTAACAAATGATGAAAACAGGGAATGCCTGTGTTCTGTTTCCGGTCATGCCTTAATTTAGAGGTTGTATGGTTGCTTAACAAGCTTGCTTTATTATTATTCACAGAGGTGCACACAGTTAACCGAGGTTGTTTCCAATGTCCCAAAGTTTTCTTCCTCCATAGACAGCCACAGTTATCTGGAAGACTTAAATGCTGGGCCATAATGATCCCTTTGAGCTGTGGGAATCGTTGGCGGTTGGCTCTGTGCACTGGTGACTGGAGGACCAGTTCTTACATGCATTGACAATGGGTACAAATTATTTGCCAGACACTGGAATGGACAGGGAAATCAGCAAGAAGGTTATGAACCAGAGGGAATATCTTGTGTATTCAGCCTGAAAGGCAGCCTAGATGTGTGCATGTTGAGTCTGTCCTCCTTTGGGTGACATCCTTAACTTCCAAAAAAAAAAAGAGTTTGTGCATCTTCAGATAGCCACCATAGCTTATAAACTGTCTGTTATACGGGTGGGGTTCTAAGACTATGGTTGTCCAAATATATGACAAGATGAATTCTCCTGGCACTATGCACTTTGCCTGAATTACAGGCTATTGGGATGATGAGCCATCTCTTCTAATCATCCTACGTGTCTTCTTTCTCTCGCATAATAAATATGTATGGTATGCCTACTTTTCTGACATGCAACATGAAATAACACTACTTTTTTATTATGAATAGTTTATGTGTTACAGCACACGCACATAACAAGCTGCAGTTTTACACTGTATGAATTCTGGCCTTATAAAGTAGGGGCCACTCAAGCTGAGCCCATAATGGACATAGTACAGTAGGATGTGTACTCTGGGAAGTGCTGGAAAGGTGATATGTTTACTCCAGCATGGTCAGTTTTCTGTTCACACTTGTGGGCACTAATGCAGCGGGAACTCAAAGCTCAGTCCTTTACCGAGCTGTGGCATGCTATGTCCTGACCATCCCTGACCTGTCCAGAGCACGTGAAAGAGAGCTCATGTGACAGACCATGGCTCAAGCTTTCCCTTTGACATTACCTCCTTGTTCTGGACCTTGGTTTAAGTTTATATCAGAGCAGAGGTGTAGGGGGATCCATGATTATGGGGGCACGTATAGGTTTGGAAGTGGGTTAAGTGCCATTGTTGACCCTACTACCACCACCTCCAACAGTGGAGTTCAAGTTAGCACCACAGTGGTCATCACTTCACGAAGCAGGACATTATGGTGTGATTACTGAAAGGGGTTGTTACAACCAACTTGAATAATCCTGCCCTTTCCATCTTCCGTATTTGCAGCTGAGGCCTTGTGCCTTTCTAGGAGGGAGTCTTGCAGGATGTTAAGGTTATTTTTACAAGCCTAAATCAGATTTGTGTGTCTGCCTGTGGTCACCATAGTTTCATCTATTTCCTAGGCCCTTTGATGAAGATAAGGCCTGTGTCCACTGGGAAACGTTCACACATTTTTGAATGTTACAGCCCTAAAACCTAGCAACTGCTTTACAATAAAGTTAGCAAAGCTTCTGTAGCTCTTACAAAATTTTTAGCTAATTGGTGATTAGAATAAAAAAAATCGAATGACAAATTTTAGCCAAAGCTTTTTTGTCATAAATTAAATAGTTTTTTTCAGTGCTGTTTCTGTCAATCCATCTTGAAGCTTTTGTTTTTTTTAAAGTCAGTACCCTTTCAGCAGAAACCACTGAAAGCATTCCCACCAGCCTCCGCCCGCCCCCTCCAATTTCTTCACATTTTAGGCTGATCTTTCTTTCTGAACCTTCTTTTTACTGATTGAAATAATTGAAGCACTTCAGTGAGAAGCTTACTCTGTCTGTTGCTCTCACCTCCATTACTTCCCATCACAAATGTCCTCTTCATATCATAAAAAAATAGACCTTTTCTCAAGAACAGCTTTAGGTAGAATATGTCACTTATATACATAAATGTCATCAGTCCGTCAAAAATCCTTGTCTAGTGAGTGGAGAGGAGAGGAAAAACTGTCATGAACAAAAAACTAAATGCAAAAATGACATCTACTTTACTGAAATGGTGAATGGCATAATAATTGGACAGAAAATAAAGCACTTGACATAAGAATATTCCAAAGAAATGCTTCTGTTCTTTCCAGTGCCCCGCACACCCACTCCAGCACTGACCTATGCAGCACCAGTTCAGGAATGACTGAACATCCAGCTATTGATAAACTGCATGTTTCATGTCTGAGCTTATTCTTCTCTTCCTTTTGGTCATTTGGGTACTGCTATGCATAAGCAGTTGGAGGACAAGGATTGTGTGCTCCAGATTCAGCAATTATTTTTTTTCTTCTGTGATTTCTGTATCCTCATTGCAAAATTCAGGATTTTCCTCCCATTCTGAGCAGCTTCCAACAGGTTTTTGGGGAGGCCCCCAACTACTGAAGAGAAAAGGGGAATAGAGGGAGAGCACATTGATTCATGGGATTAGACTAGAACAAATGTTAAGGATAGGTCTAGCTAAGGGGAAATGAGGTCTATAGATGGTGAGTGTGGGAGAAGGAAAGAGCTTGTGGGGAGCATCTTCCCCTCGGAGAAAAGGCCAAAAGGTACTGCTCACTGGAGGTATCCCCAGAGGTCAAACCTACTACAAGGCATTGCAACAGTGAAGGTAGGACCCTGTATGAGATGATAGTCTGCTGGTTCCAGGCCCTCATAGAAGTCTGAAGAGTTTTTGCATGCTGGGCACTTACCCAGGCTACTGCAGCTCCTGGAGGGAAAGTGGTAGGAATGAAGCTCAGAAAAGATGACTTTTCTGTGTTCTCTGCCTTTTACTTCAATTCACCTGCCATGTGGCAGGAGGGAACTGGTCCGGCCACCACAGAGGACTTGACAAATGCAGTGTCCACTCTTGATGGCCAGCTCCCCCATCCACCCAGGCTGCTCTGCCTCCCTCTCGCACAATGGTGACTGTGGCCTGCAATGTCTTTCTTGGCACAGTCTGCAGGCCCCATCCCTGCTAGTGAGGTCTCAAGGACCTGAGGTTTTTCCACACCCCAGTGCTCAGCTTCTGATCTGATGCATGCTGGGCTGACCTGGAAGGGAGTAAGATCCTACCTCCCTGACCTTGTCACTGGCCCTGGAGCAAGCTGCCCTCCAGGTGCTGCCAGCAGTGGCTAGACACAGAGGTCATGGTTGGAGATGGAGGTACTTGGTGATACCCTACCATTGCTTACCTAGTCCCAGTGTTCATACCCTACACTGCTTGTGTTTGAATATCATGAATTTGCTACCTATTACTCTGAATGCATTGTTCCTTTGTAGTCACAAAATTTACATGTAGTTTTGTCCAATTCCATAATTTCCAGTTTAAATGTCTATGGGATTTGATTCATTTCAAAACAACACAGGCAAGGTCCTGTTCCTGACCCAGCTACATATGCCCAGCACACATCGTCATTAGCATTCATGAAAACACACGCAATCAACATGCAATTGATTGGGCTAAAATCAAGGGGAAAAAAATATCCTTTGTTGTTTCTGTTGAATGACCCTATTGTCTGCTGCAGGCTGGCAGAAACTGAGTGACAAGTTGTGTTTCCAAGAAGATTTGAAATTAAGACTCTGAGGAATAAAAAGGGAGGTTCTCACATGGATAAGTGTTTGGTTAAAAATGAGAAACAGAGGGTTGGAATAAGTGGTCAGTTTTCCCAATAAGTTACTATTGCAGGCCCATTGATAATTTTATTGTCTCAGATATTCACAGTGATCTGGAAAAAAGTGTAAGTAAGTAGTGAGATGGCAGAGGCCTCTGAAGACGTTATACAGGACAGCGATTAGACAAAGATAGGCTAAATGTGAAGAATTCCAGAAGAATGTTAGGAGCTTGAATGACTGAGTGATAAAAAGGCAGATGAAGTTCAATATAGATGTACACAGAAAAAATAGTCATGAATTCACATACATGGTGGTGGGCCATGAACTAGAACAAGGTTTTAGTCTTACAAAGTTTTTAGAAAACTATTAGCTTAACAGTCAGGAATAGTCAAAAAAACCACTGGACTGTTAGGGGTGATTAGAAATGGAACAGAACAAAACAGTTACACCACTGTGTATATTGATGGTGTGCTCTTATCTGAAATGCTATGTTGTGTTTCTGTTCTTCCATTTCAGAATGGGTGATACAAATGGCAAAATTAAAGAGGTAGGCCACAAGAATGATCAAAGTACGGAATATATTCTGTACAAGGAATGACCAAATTGACTGGAGAAGAACAATTGGGGAGGTAAGATACTACAGAAGTTTCCAAAATCATGAGTAGCATTGGAGAAACAGTCCTTCAGTGTCTGTTTTAGTACGAAAATGAAAGGCACTGAGAGAAACTAGTCAGTGGTATGTTCAATACAAAATAGAGTCATGGGTTTTGGTTCTTCCTACATAATCAAGTGGCAGACGCCTGGCCACCCTAGAAGTTTACGGAGTTCAAATGACAACTGAACAAAACTCACAGAAGAAGAGCCACTGACAGCCATTAAACAGCTTCATGCCCTCTGGGTCAGTAAGTCCTTATTTCCTCAAACTGCTGTTTGGAAACTACAATTACACACTTTTGCTCTTCGTTGGGTCTTGGCAGCTGGCAGTGTTAGGGTACGGACCCAGATAGCCCCGTGTTCTGACCAGTAGAGACATCCTGACATTAGCTTTTTGCAAAGGGGCTGTGAGAGGAGCAGACAGAGAGGACCTGGTCCATCAGGGAGCTGGACGAGCCACTGAAAAGGAAACTGGCCATCTCACTTGGAGAAATGGCTTCTTGGAGGAATCAGCAGAGGCCCTTTGGGCATCCAGTGTAGGAGAGATTATCTGGAATGAAAATGGGAAGATGTCTGCCATCTTCCCACAGAATAATCACAGATTAAAAAATAAAAAAAAAGGTAAAATAGAGCAAGCTGCCACAAAATATCTCCTTTAACTAGAATGACTGTTCTCTTTCCAAGCTTATATGAAAGATACAGTACTTCAGTCATGGCAGCAGTCTATTTTTTTAGCATGCTAGAAGTCTCCACTTCATAAGCTGCCTGTGCAAAGGACAAGGGGTTTTTTATGAATATTAGGCCATTTATCAGAACAAGTGCCATGAAGAGGAATTTTAAAAAGTCACTTAGAATTTTAATATTGTGAAAAAAGCAGAACCGTAATGTTCAGAACATCATGTATTTGCAGCGCAACAAGTTATAGTTTCTGTTTAAGGTGCTTGCAAGCTTTGCTTAAAATTCTTTGAGGTCTGAGTCACATGCAATGGAAATGACAAATAGTTACTGTGGAAAAGATTGTTACAGAATGTGCTTCTAGCCAAACACTACCCAGCCTCGTAAGTAGTGAAGGGAACCTGAAAACAGGAAGCAAAGGCCAGCAAACCTGAAAGATAAGAGGAGTCAATCCCTCTGTCACTAAACTACCAGAAAATATCTTTTCAGTATTAGAGTTGGGGCTTTCAGATTTTGGGAAAAACCCTGACATTAGGTATGGTAATTAATGCTTCTTCCAGCCTTCGTCTGTGTGCTGCTTCTGTGTCTACCCTGGGGAGAGCAGGTGAGAAAACTTGTCACATGTTCTGTATAAGTAAAGAGAAATTGCAACTGGCCTGCCCAACATAGCAGCAGCAAATGAAAGAATTTCATTTTCTTTTTGACCCAGAACATACATAAGCATGCTCCCTCCTATCTTGCACAGTACTGCAGCTGCATACACTCCCCACATGAAGTATTTGCAGTAAGGAAACAATGATGTTGTGTTGCCTTTAATATTCAGGATTTTTACAGTCAGTACAAGCACCTGGGGGAAAAACTAGTAAGATAAATGGACAGACCAAGACAGAAGGCCAGGCTATTTTAGGCTATTTTCATAATATGCCTTATAATCTGTGCAGATGTTTACTGGGGACTCACAGACTGTTAATCTGCATGAACTCCTGTTATGCTTTCACACAGAAGAGAGGAAGTGATATGTGGGTAGACTTGGCAGGACATGTGAACCTACTATCCTTCTAAATGAGCTGCATGTGTTAGTACTTATACAAATGCATCAGAAGCCTTTAAGTTGAAAAAGACCTTCCCACCTGGTGAAGCAGGGTTACTGAAAGCAGGTTGTCCAGGTTTGTGTCCAGTCAGGTTTTGAACCTCTTCAAGGATGGTGACTCCACAAACTCTCTGGGTAACCTCTTTGACCACACTCACAGGAAAGTGTTTTCTTGTGTTCAGGACACCCCCAGACTGCAACTCGTGGTGCCATGTCACGGGTTTCTCTGTGTTTTGTGTGTGTTTTGCTGTAGTGCATTTGTTTTGTATCCAGCTGTGCAGGTGTTTCAAATATAAACACTTATGACTGAGCTATATTTAGCTTTTGCATGCTTCCTCCTGCAATAAGTCAGCAGGTAACTGCTCTACTGGCAGACAGCATAGGGAGCAGGTGGTCTGGAGATAAAGGCTCTCCAAGTTTTTATGCCAGATAGATAGCTTACCACCTCATTTCCAAAATTCTCTTGAATCATTCATTTGTCTGGAGATTTTTATATATATATGATATTCTCAGGAGGAAGTTTCTTTCCCCCAGAAAAATTTCAAGTTAGCAAATCATGCTTGGTTCTGGTTTCCTTCCCTGCTGAAAATAATGTACAGAGTGATGTCTGTATCAGAAGTGAGTAGTGATATAAATGCTTATCCTGCTTGCTTATTTTCCTCATGTTGATAAAAGACCATGTGTATAATTGTGCCCACAGCAAAGTCAAGGCGGTGCTACCTGGCACAATAATGTAACTTCTTGCTTAGACTCACATTATGTCATATCATGGCAAAATAATCTTCCTTTTTTCCATGAGTGTAGAAAACTGCTGTAATTTGTGGTGTATTGTGTACAGTCGCACTGACAGAGAAGTGCTGGCTTGTGAACTTGGGATTTTAAACCACTCTGTAACACACACAGAGCTTGAGAAATTCAGCTGTGATGTGCTGGTTTTGTTTCTGCCACTGCCAGCTCAGTGCAGGCAGGTATCTGGGCAGGTCCATTTCTCTGAAATGCCAGGTCAAATTCAAGCAGGAAAGTCTCTCAGAAGTAAGATATAATTATTTCTTCCAATGACTGGATCTTACAATTTTCTCAGCCACCTTTCTGAACTCCCACACCAGCACTATCAGCCTTGGAACAACATACTTTTCAGTTATTCTATACTGGCAAAATTTAGAGCATTCAGCTATATTTCACTTTAGATGCAAAAATTGTCCTTCATGCCGTAAGTGTGGTATCAAATTTACCATCTGCAAAGAAAGAGTTGAGAATATGTATTGTCCTTTGGTTTGAAGGTCATGTGGAAGAAAAGTGGGTTTAGTGCCTCATTCATTTCTCAGAAGCTGCAAGTACCATGTTCTCAAATATTCTGATGCAAATATGAAAATGAATTGTAATCTACTGCAAGGGTTTGAAATGATGGTGCAGGTTTACTGAAGGGTAGGAGAGATCTTTGCCTGTTTGTGGTGTCATGAAGTGGAAAGGGTACATAAAATTCAAACAGGTTTCCTACGTTAAGTGAAAGGAAACTAGAAATACTGCAAGGCAGCAGTATAGTACAAGTGCCCAGGGTTTCTACATTTTTCTTTTGGTATCTGGATAAACAAGCAGAATCTTCAGGTCTGACAGGCACCAATACTGAACACAGTGTGAACTGAACATTTTAACAAAATCCTGCATGAATGAGGGCAGGAATGGGCCAGCATTTACAGACTTTCTTTTAAAGCTTGGGAAACTTGCTTCTATCATCTTTGATCACACAGAGAAACTTCAGTGCAAGATCCCCCGAAAGCAGATGAGGAGATGGGTGAAGGGGAAGGGGAGAACACAGTCCCCTTCACTGGACTAGGCTGGTTCTGGAGCCACAGGTGATAACTCTGTATGTGAAGCCTTGATTTCACCAAAGGAAGGGAGTAAGAGCATGAGAGGCATGAGCAAGAGCTGAACCCTCAGCTCCAACCAAATCAGCTGAAAAGATCTCTTCCATGCCAGCCCTGATGGCAAATGGGTAACACATTTGCTGAATCCTTGGCTGGCCACAGGCAGAGACCCAGGTGACATGAAGGAGTGTCAGAGCATCCAGGTCCCAGTTGTTTCTCCGAGACAGAAGTTAGGAGCATTTGAAAGAACATGTGGGTTTATTGCTCCTTTTACTCTTCTCCATTGCCCTTCCACCGCCTGAGCAGTTCCTCTGAGAGATCTGGTACTGTATGCTGTCTGGGGAGAAGAATCACCCAGCTCTTCCCCCTCAGCACAGCACAGCGACATCCCACCTTTGGAAGGGCTCCTGGGGGTGCAAAAATCTCCATCGTCCTGATGTTTTGTGAGACACTGTTTGCTGAGACCTCCAGCAGATTCTCTGTGCTCTGTGATTTAAACATGTCTTGTGCCTAAAGTTTGAAGCTGGGAGATTTCTTCTTCTGGCAATGGTGCTAGTCACAGCTTAAGCCCCATTTTTCTTTGGGGCAAGTATGAGGGCCAGCCCTTGTTCATGCTATCTCCAAATACACCAGTGGTGGATTTAAGCTTCTGTTTATCATTTATTAGCTGGGTCCCAGCAAACAGTTCAGGAAAATTGTTATTACCACCTGACAGCAGAAGAACAGGCAGAGGAGGGGAATGAGTGATTTAGCCAGGAGCTATAGGCCAGGAAAGTACAAGGAGGGAGACCTTCATTTCTCCAATATGTACTAATAGCAGAAAGCTGATGGTTACCTCATTTCTGGTGGTGGAGGAGAAATGAGGAAGACTATTGTAGTGGAAGAAAATGTAAGAGTTTTTATGTGTGAAACAATCTGCATTTCATTAACAAACCATTATGTTTCTGGTATTGTTAATACAAAAGTTTACTTAAAATCTTCTAAGTCATGCATGTAAGTGCTAATAGTCTAGAAACTGCAGGTGCATCTCAAACCCCAGGAACCTGGGTTGGGGGTGCTTAGGCAGAACTGGAAGATGACCAGGAATACTGATAAGGGAATTAAAATATTACTTAGTGTTTGCCTGCAAAGTTATTTGGATAATGGATGGATCTGCCTCCCACTACTGTGGCAGTTATCAATCTTTATAACAAAGCATTTGGGTGTCAGTGAATCTGTTGAAACTGACTGAAAGAAATCTGTGTAAGAATTTGGGATATGGCAAGCATTGACTTTGCTATATTTATTGATGTTGAAAGGGGTTTCTACACACAAAGGGCATATTTGATCTTAGCTCTTCTCTACCTAGACCACTGACAAATACTTGTTTTATTCCACAGTGCAGGAGAATAACATTAATTTTAAGTTAAATTGCACTGGCTTGAAGTATTTCAGCTTATTTTAATGCTAACTGAGAAGCTATCATAATCCTACTTGAACAGCAAAGGAAGGAGATGAAATGTCGTGTTCTTGGCATAAGTATTTCCCCTCTGATCCATCAAAGTTGCTCCCTGTGAGCAGAGTCCTGCACACATTTCCATGATCAATGTCAAGCAGAATAGGAGACAAGAACTTGAAAGAAAGTGTGTGGGTGCGTGTTGTGTGCATGTGCACTTGACCTTCACCTGCCATTCACAAAGCATCTCCTTTTTTTTCTCCCCTCTTCTTCCTTGCTTTTCTTAGGATCTGAAAGGGTGATCTGGAGTAAGGCAGTGCTTTATGCTGTGATTGCTGCTGTAGTAGTGCAACACTGTATATACATCGCTGCTTTTTCTCCAAGCTCTACACTGACACAAGTGGGATACAGAGCAGAGCTCACAGTCACTAAACTATTTTAACCCCTTTGCAACTCTTGAAGAAGGGACAAAGGTGATGAGAAGTTCAAGGCAACGCTTTTTCATAGGTGATGACAGAAGTTGTGAGCCAGCAGAATGAGCTTGGACGCCCATATACGGGTGGATCAATGCAGGGATCTGCTGAGAAGAGCTAAAATCAGCCAGGTGGTGGAGCGGAGGGTGATTCCCAGATAAACTCAGTTGCCTGCAAGGGTACCATGTCTATAACCATAGTAGCAACCAGAAGGAGCCTGACAGTGATTTCTGACCATATGGCCACGAGGCGAAGCTTAGCCTATGTCTATATACCGAAAAATGCTATCCTCAAATGAAGGTGGCTGCATCCAGACTATGTGTCTTCTTGGCAGTGGTCCTGGCAAGAGGCCTACAAACTTCTGAGCCCCGGCCACTCACACATTGACATTGGACCCTGCATCCTGCAGGGTCTCCGTGGAATGGAGATTTGGGCAGCTGGACACAGACACTGCTGTGGTCACTGCTAGTGCCCCAACAACCTGTGGAAGCACCTCATAGCAGAAGCATCACTAACACCTTCTAGGCCCTGCGCACCTACTCTGGCCCCGCTTTCCTCTCTTGTCTCAGCAACAGACACCACCAAGAAGTACCTGAAGCCACCCGTTGCCATCACAGCCCTAGCAAACACTGCAACAGAAACCACAATGTCCTTTATGCCTTATCCTAAGAACAGTCAGGAAACAGATCTATTTTCACTCCCTTGGTCCGTATTCCTGACGTGTGCAACCTCAACCTCTCCTCACCCTGCTGTGTCCTATTTCTGCTGTACTTTTGACAGGCGGTTGCTTGCTGCCCACCATGGTCCCTCCTTTCCCACCAGACTCTTCACTTTTAACTGCCCACCTGCTTCCTGCAATTTCTCTCCCCTACTATTCGCTCTCTTCCTGCACTTTCCGCGATGCCTCTCTGAACTACACAGCAAAAGCAAACTCACAAAATGTTTCCTATCCCCTCCCTGCAAGACGTGATTTGCTTGGGCTACTGTCATCACCAGCTTGCTGAGTTACTTTGTGCCCTGATGGCCCCCCACGGTCCTTTGAGCTCTGCCCTGCTGCAATCCCCGCATTCCACCTACTGACTACAGTTGCAGCCACCTCTGCAGCCTGCCCTACCGCAAAGGCTCTACCACGGCAGCGAACAATTTTGCATGCCCTCTGCACAGGAGTTTCAGCTGAGGGAAAGGGAGAAGGGCAGCAAAACAAGAACAATGTACTCCAGACTCCCTTCATCCAAAAAAAAAGAGGGTGGGATGTGTGGGTCCCTCCCCCTGGTTGGGACAAGGGATGCGAGGGCAGTAGTGCTGTGCTGCCAGCACAGGAGGGTTCAGCCGCCTGGTGCTGTGGGGACATGCTTGCTCTGAGAAGTGGAAATGATCAAGCAGGAGAGGACATCCAAAGAGCTCCCCGAGAAGTTCCTGCCCCTCTTCCCTTTCCCAGCTATGCTCCCTGTCTTGCTGGAGGGCGGCCGTGCAGGCAGCCCCCCATGCCTCAGCCACAGCCCCGTGAGCTCTGCTCAGGACAAGCAGGCCTGGAGGATGAGCCAGCATGGGGCTGTCATTTTCTTGCCCTCTGCCACATCTCACCAGGAAAGCCTCTATCTAATTATGCTATGGCTTCCCACAAGGTTCCTTTTTTAGAGGGCTCTTGTAAGGAGATGTATCGGAGGACACACCACTCCAAGGGAGTATCTGGAGGCATAGAGGATAGCGTACAGAACCGTTATTTAATTTTAATATCCCAAGGCAAAAAGGAGCCAAAATGTCCGAGTGGAAATAGACTGGTTCAGGGAAACCCACTCCTGAGCCTTGTCTTCCCTGGACCCTGAGCCTCCCACACCATCCACAGAGAACCACACCTCGCTCCAGGATGATGGATCATGTGCAGACATTCCTTTCTTGCTCTGCCAGGGCATCAGACGCTCCAAAAAGCCTAGATAAAGCTGAGACTGACCCTGAGTAGCATTGGAGGATAGCTGGGGCTTAGAAGACCCCCAGCCCTGACTGGAGAAGAGATGCTAAGTAATCTCCTGCCCTTGGGGTAATCAGGAGCAAAGTAGGGGTGCCTGATGGGTTCAGTCTTGTTTGGGAGATCGATGCACCCATCTGTGTTTGTTCCCTATAAGCAGTGGGGACAGCATCTCGGTGGCATATCTGGTCGCTCTTTGAAATACTCTTCAGCAGCTGTTACTTCATCTGCTGTAGGTGCTGTAACAGAATTTGTAAAGCTACAGTGCAGCTCCCACCAGCAGGACCCCATCACACGGCTCTCGGTATGTTTAGTGTGATTCCCCTTCCTCTACACCTTTTTCTCTTTGTCTTCTGAGGTAGTGGTAGGAAATAGTTACAAATTAGTTCAGCTGTTAGGCAATAAGAAGAGACGTTGTTGTAAGCCAGGGCAGTTCTTCTAGGTAGAAAATGATCTCCATTTATTCAGTGAAGTTAGTTGCTGATATTTTAATCCTTTTGCTTGATAAATATTGTCATGTTCAATAACACTCAATGGAAAATTATATGTAATAAAATTATTCAGCAAAAGGGGATGTTATTTTTCAGTTAAGTTTTTTGTTGCTAGCAGTTAAGTTTTTCACAGGAAAATGGAAAGTTTGAGGGGTTCAGGTTAAAGGATTTTCCACAAAATCCTGAAAAATTAGAGGTGAACATTTCCTTGATATACTCTCAACCAACAAAAGCAAATGGACAAAAACCCAAGCCAGCTGAACTTTCTGACAGAAAACTTTCAGCTACCTCTGGTGGTTGTCAGTACAAGAGGCCACTTTGGTAGGCAAAGGTAATATAATTTATTAAACCAACTGATATAAATCATTACTAATGATATCACCTACAAATCTTGCCTTTCCTCGATCCTTTGACCATTACAGCTACAAAAATACAGCTATTTCATCATTATGGAAAATGTCCTCTACTTGCGTTTGATCTTCCCTCATTTCCCCTATATTCTTTGCCTCCTTCTTGCCTGTTTCTGGTCTCCTCTCTTGTCACTCCTGCATTTCCTTTGCTGCAGCACTGTTCATTCCCTCCCCAAAATGGATTTCACCAGAAACAGCTTGTTATCCCTTATTAAAATGATCAACAGTGAAATGTGTATATTGCCCCTTAATGTCATAAATGGGCTTCAGATTTGGGGTCTTTAAAGAGAAAGTCTCTTCTCTCAAATCCACCGTTATACACTGTTTCCAGACTCAGCTTATTAGGGAACTCCCATGCCTGAATAGAATATATTCTCATACCTACAAAATCTATGAATTTTTTATTTGTAAATCAAAGCTTGAATTCTGCAAACTGTACATTAGAAGCAGGACAGGTTTCACTTGCTTATTAAGTGACATTTGAGTTAATGTATTAGACACAAGAAAGGAGTTAGGACATTATATTTCTAAATTTGGTTCAGTCCCCAAAATGCTAGGCATGTGTCATTCTGGTAAATAGTTCACATCTCTGTAAGTGCATTTTATCTCTACAGTGCTCCTTATCTACTGCATGGTGTCAGTTTAGAAAATAAACAGCATTTATGTAGGAGTTGGTTATCCGAGTTCCTAACTTGGGAAAGCATCTCTGTTATACAGGAGCATTTAGACACCTGTCCCACTGCCTTCTTGAATCAGGCCACAAACAATAAACAACAGATAACAATTCAAAACTCTTGGTCTATTCTACATATTCTTCTGCAAAATGCAGGCACACAGGGAGGCTGCTCCTGTGGCATCTGCAATGCACAAACAAATTGCTCCAAGTCCTTGTATGTTGTTTTACAAACCCAGAAATATAGGAAATCTATGCAAGAGAAGAAAAGTGAAAATGCTGTATACGTATTTTTTTTGAATGGTTGTACACATTTATTAATTTTGTTTGAGGAAATTAATTTCCTCAAAAGTTCTCATACAAAACATTTGGATGTGGTCACTGTATCACAAGAAAATCTGCAATGTTCCTTAGCAAATGTTAGATAGCACGTACACGGGACAGCTCAGTCTGCCTAGCTTTGTATCTTGTGCAATCACCTGTTATGCAAATGCTCACTCTGTATCCATAGATCCCAATGCACTTTTAGAAAAAATTCAATTCACATTCTAGGAAGTGAAACAAAACCACCGAGACTTTAACTTATATTAAAACTCCTCCTGCTTCTTCCTATTTCCCTGTGTATCTGCTTGTTTCACTGCAACGTTCAATATGCACAACAGTTCCTTGGGGATTGTCTTATCATTTGGTTCCAGAAAGTCTAAAGACATCTGTATGGTCCAACATAATTTTTATCTATGTTTCTTCTTACTACAGAAGAAATAGCCTCATTCTGCAGATAACCCAAATCCTTTCAGAAAAATGCTTTTGTTACTAAGTGAACCTGGTAATGGACACCTAAGAGAGAATTTTCCTCTTCACATGGAGCAATCAGGCAATGTTTTTGCACGATGCACTTCAAACTTCTTGCATATTGATGAACTGAACTGCATAAAAGAAAAGTGCATAATAATGCTGTGAAGGTCTGTATTGCTTAATTAATCTACAAGCCAATATTAATTTGGCTCTCTGTCATCTTAAAAGAACATCTGCAGTACAATCGAAGCTAAAATTGGTGAAGACTAAACTAGTCCTTACCGCACATTCTGAATTCACCTGGAGTTCTTCTCTGCTGATTTCAATAGGAGTTGTATTCAGGCTGCCAGGCAGGTGGGGACACGTTAATGCAGTGCAGAGTAATTCTATTCAAAGCACATGCAGCAGCAGCATCCAGAGAAGCAAGAAAGAGCAGACCAAATCTTAATGACCTCTCTGAATGCCTATTCAGGCACATGTCTGTCACTTTGCTAGTTGTAACTAGTGTTCTCCAAAGCTTCTATGGAACTGTGTAAGGCAGTTGCTCCAAAGGAGACATTCAAAGAGCTTATTCAGCAAATTAATAGTTGCTAAGAATTTCTGCTGAGGTTCATGTCAGCTTTCAGAATATAATTTTGTTAATGGGCATTGCTATTCATGCTTAAATTAAAGTGGCATCTTTTACATCATACTACAGTTATTAACTGGAGTAATTTAACCTAATTGCTGTACTCTGCTTTGGCAAACTTATCTGGGATGCTGCAGTCTAACTAACTGATACCTCTGAGCTGAAGAAACAGTGCCAGCTTAGGTATTTGGTTCATCTTGGTGCTCTGTAGTTGCCCTCTCTTCTTTTCCTGCCTTCCTTGTAGAAACACGTTGAGTAAAGAGGAGAAGGTGTAATGAAGAATCACTTTCTGAACTCTGGAGTTTCTATATCTTTTCTTCTCACGGTATTTGGGGAATTGAAAGCTTATATTGATCTTATAGCTTGGCTTGATTTTAAAAAGTCCCTTTTTGTCCTTTTTTCAGCAGTTCAGTACCTCCATGGGAAGCTCATGTATATGCAGTTTGTTACTATATATTCACCAGACTTGTAATTTTACCTCAAGTTAATGGTTATACTGCCTTTATCCTTGCAACGGGAAATTCTTAGGATGCTTTAAGCTTTGCATTCTCTCTATTTTTGCAGTTCTGCTGGAAATTATTAAAACTTAAAATTCTGGTTTAAGAAAGTCCAAACACTTCTGGATTCTTCAGGAAGTATAGTAACTTCAGAAAAATCTTCCATTAGTAATCAAGTTCTCAAGAGTTTTAAACTTGACTAGTTGCTCCAAATTTGTAAAGCCTTTGAAAATGTGGCTCTGGCTCACATCTCTGAGTTTGGCAAAAACCTTTGTTCCTATAGTCTTTTAAAATCAAAAGACTTTTCTAAAAAGTCTTTCCATTCCCTATCACATTTTCTTGACATAAGAAGCTGATATTGTCTTAAAAAACAAACAAAAAAACAAACAGAAAAAGAGCAAGATATGCCTCTTGTATAAAGCCAAAAGTATCTGATTTACAACCTACTATTTGCAGGTTGCATTTGATTTGCAAATGAAGATCTCTCTTACATATTTTTATGAATCCAATGTTCTCTACTAATATATTTTTCTAAACAAATCATAAAAGAATATGATATGGAAAGTGTAAACAACGTGTCATAAAAGGAAAATTTCCAAGTCTGTATATATCAAGGAGTTTTATGGGAAAATGAAAACTTACCTTCCCAATACTTAGCCTGCCCTAGTATAATACAAAGCTAAAATTTTTGGAATTCGTTGGAATAAAATAAGCAATCAAAAATCATGTAAATGCAAGTCATTATAATGTCCAAGCATCAGAATATTTTAATACAGGATCATAGAAATGTAGAGCTGGGAGAATGTCAAGAGTTTATATTTCCTAGTAAATGGCCCACAGTCTGATATCAAACCACGGAATACTGTAACAAAAAGGTCCCAGTTCCTTGCTAAGGAGAGATTTTCCCAAATTGTACATGTGGACTTGCTATACATTCCTTTTCAGCATTTCAACAGTACCCTTTAGTGCTGCACATCGCTGATGTAGCGACCTAAATCTCTAGCTTGCCGTGTAGTCATGACAAACATGAATTTGCCATAGGAAACACCCAAGTTGCAAACACTTTGGATGCTAATGTGGGCAGGGTGCCATAAACCTTGAATGCTCTTTCTGATGGCACTATCGAATGGGAGATGATGAGGAGTAGATGGCATGACAGACCACTAAAGTTGTGTGGTGTTTTAAGATTGATTGTTGCCGGTCCCAAAGGATGGGAAGAAATTGAGATGAAGAAGATTTCTCAGTATTTCAGGTAGTCTTTTCCAGGATTTCTTGTATCCAACCTATGTGACCAGTGTTTTGTCTGGAACCATTCACTTACGATTAATTTCTTTACATCATTCATACATGTGAGCTGCCAGTCACATCTCTAGCTAGCATCTTAGGGTCTCATTGATGACTGAGACAGCACTGAGACAGCACTGAAGCCTTGGGAGACTTCCTGAATTGGCGATTACACTCCCCTTGCCTTTTTTATCCCTGAACTTGTTGCATATACCGAATAACTTGTGAGTTGGCTGATCAAACCTTTTTACACAATTACCAGGTAAATTCATGTGCACCTCTTGCATTACCACCTTTTAGTGCTTTAGTTTGCCAGATTTAGCTCTGCTAATTTCAGAGAGCTATCCAAGGCTTCCTTCTGAGAGCTTGAAAACTGCAACAATCCACAGTTTGAAAAAAATCTTCTAAAGCCCCTTCACTAACCATTAAACCAACAATATAAATTTAAAAGATTTAATTATTTGTTGTGTTAGGTTCTTTTGTTTTACTAACTCAAAATTAATTTGGGCCATGATTATCTTTATTGCTTCAGTCCATACAGTGGCAGCTTGACAGTTCTAAATTTCCTGAAAACCTATTTTAGGTAACTTACCCTTTCTAGTTGTTGATTTTGTTGTCTTCTGTAGCTACCCTACAAGCTTAGAGTTTTTCTAGTGAGTGGGCTGGAACATACTTCTCTACAAAGCTTCTGATTCCTGCTAGTAAGGTGCCTGCTAGGTCCATAACTCAGAAATGTTTGTTACGCACAAGGTAATAATGAAGCAGCAGAAGGGAAGGCTCTATTAAAAGTGCGCTACACGAAGTCACACTCCCGCAGGAGCTCTGTTCTTACAAGGGCTGAAGACATTGTACCATGTCCAGGAACTGAAAATGGCAGTCTACTCATCTAAATCAATTCAAGGAATTAATAAGGAAGTAACATTAGCACAAATCAACATGAATATTAAGCAGAAGTACACTATAAATATTAATTGAAAGTATTAATTTAAGAGGCATTTTAATTGCTTTACTAGCAATAGGCCAGAGAACAGGTGTGTTCTGTGGCAGCTGTAGGGATACACTTGCCCCCCGAAATAACAGACTCAGCCTCCTGGGGAAGATCAGATCATCTCTCTTTAACTGGATCTCCTCTCATACTGGTGGTGGTGGTGGTGACAGTGGCAGAAACAGACGAAGGATGCTGACTTGTTCAAAACAGGGACAAGCATTTCCTTGAACTCACTTGAGATAATAAGATAGTGATGACCCATGTTATTCCGGGTGAAAGAAGTAGAGAAAATCAGGATTCTCACAAGTAGGGGCATAAGTGTTAAGGCTCTGTTGCAACATTGTAGACAGAAGACAGGAAGGACTGAAATAAAGCAACAGCATCTGATTTAAACATGAAGTCCATGAGGTTAAAGAATTTTCTTTCATATGGCATATCCAATTTATTCAGCTCTGACCTCTATAAGAACTTGAGCGCAAATGTGGTTTTAGGTCACATATTTTACTGCCATTCCTGCAGTTGCAATGTCTTGAAATTAACTAGTGCAATGTTCGAAGGCTTGTTCTTGATGACATTGCTATTGTATTTGTACACAAACTACACTCTTCCATATACATACTCTCCTGGTAATTCCCAGGGCTTCCCTAGATGAAATGCGTAACACAGTGATTTCCGTACCAGTTCGAAAAGATCCAGAGGAAATCACAACCAGTATGAAACAGTGCCATTTGCTCTTCAGTAAATGATACAGGCATTCATGAGAGGCCACTGGGAGCAAACACTGGTGAAAGCCTTCCATAAGGATCACTTCTAGGAAGATTTCATTTTTAGGTTTGGACAAATGCAATTAAAAGTTTCTTCTCCTTTCCTTTTGAAAAGGTTCATATATAAATCCTCCTAGGGGCCTAAGAAAATTTCGGGAAATCTCCATGTGCTGGCTTCTAACTCCAGAATTCTGTTTCAAAGTCTCTTTACTCCTCTGCCCTATCTGTACGTGATCTGGATCTAGCTACACTACTGCTATCACCTGTGTTCCTCCCTGTATAGCTGGCAGAAAAATAAAATTATAAACCCTGTTTTCTGGAGGCCAAACAAGCCATTTTACACGGTTTACTAATCCTGCTGTTGGCAAATTAAGCATAAGCAATGTAATGGCAAAACTCACCAAGAAACCATTAAAAAAAGTTTATTCAGTGGACGTAAAATTATATTCTTTGGCTTATAGGTTCACTATATCTTATGGGAGTGCTTTTCCTCTCTTGCCATGCTAGTTGGTTCATTAGTATCTCCTATCCCCTAAAATTTATTGCTTTATTATCCTTCTTTA
This sequence comes from Haliaeetus leucocephalus, assembly GCF_000737465.1. Classification (NCBI taxonomy): domain Eukaryota; kingdom Metazoa; phylum Chordata; class Aves; order Accipitriformes; family Accipitridae; genus Haliaeetus; species Haliaeetus leucocephalus. The sequence goes on along the minus strand of NW_010972842.1, from coordinate 9,721,179 downwards.
TCCTAGAAGCAGACAAATTTTCCTCTGGTCATAAAAGGAACAAGTAAAATGTTATATGATATAGAGCTGCTAAGTATGATGATGAGGAAAGTGCAAAGAGAGACTGCTTAAAACTGTCAGATAGACAACTTGTTTGGAGTGAAAATTATAAACTGTTTAAAGTATAAAGCAAGAATACCTCAAAGGGCACTGAAGCTGCAGTCATTAACATCAGGAAGCTCTCCTCGTCTAAGTACTTGCCACAGTACAATTTAGCTTACAGCAATTTGCATACCTATGCAAGAGTCTTGCCGTGTTTAACCTAGGCTGCTAAGTACCATTCTCCACCCACATGCATTTAAAAAAAACAACAAAATCAGCAGCAAAGTTACTCAATGCACCATCTAAATACCGTTACTCATTCCTTCTTTTCCCCTCTGCTTCTTCCAGTCTTCTTCAAGCCCCACATCTACCTCATCAGCGTGAGAAACTAAGGTGGAGGCACCAGGGCATCTCTGCTGTGCCCGTGCCCGAGACACAGGGCTGCCTCTCCTCGCCTGGCCTGGATTCTCCTTTCACGGTCTCACGCGTTACCCTCCAGACTCTGCTCCAAGATCCATCTACCTCCCTGCCCTGTATTTCAGCTTTCTTCGCTCTGATGTTCAATGCCTGATCCTTCTCTGCCTTCCTCAACACCACCACCTATTTTGTTTTATCTCTGGAGAGGCCTGAGCAGAGGAGAAAGTGTGTGCTGCCTGCATTGCCAGCTTGTTGCTGGCTCAGATAGGGACAGCAGATGTGATAAGAGAAGATGCACTGGGAGCAGGTAGGGAACGTGCTCTTTGCTGCTTCTGCATGTTGAACATGCTGCATGCCACAGCGCAGGTAAAGAGCGCAATACATCTGCAGCTTTCAGGATCCTAAACGTGGGTGTTAAGGCAATGATGAAATACACTCTATATTGCCATGTCTCATCCATTCCAAGAATTTATCACGCAGCTGCACAAGGACTAGAACAGCTTATACACTATGCATTACACTTGGATTTGAAGAAGCCTGTGCTAGTCCATACAATTATCAAAGTTTTGTGTAGAGCTGTGGCAATCATGGATTGGAGTCCTTTTGTTTTGGAGACTCACGAGGAGGCACAATGATCACCACGAGCCAAACCTGGATAACATCAAGCGTGAGCTCTACTGAGCCCCTTGGACTGCACACCCTGTTCCTCCCTAGAGGTTTCCCTCAGGCAGCAACACAAAGCATGAGGCCAATAAAGTAGCATCAGAAAATTCCGCTTACAGTATGGACATGATAAAGTATTCCCCTTGGGCATATCAATAACTCTTTCCATTTCCATCAACCTTTTAAATTTTTACCCGCAATATGGGTGGGAATGAAGAAAAGGTTTTTCCCAAAGCTATTATACAGATGCCTATGAAAAACTGCAGTTTTGACAAACTGGCATTGTAATGAAAAAGCATTTTGATGAAAACATTTTTAGCCAGCTTTGTTCCAGCGAGGACCGGGCTTTATACAGAGAGGACAGTCTCACAGAGGATAGTCCCGTAGACCTTGGAACAATGGATGTCCCATAAGCATCCGTAAGACTAGCTGGCATTTGGGTGTCCTCCGGTCTGTTAGAAAGACTGGATGCTCTTTCTCACTAATGCGGTGATAAAGTGACTGTGATGGTAGAACCCTGAACTACCACGCTTGTGAGAGTGCAACTGCCACAATATTTTCAGTACAGATGATCTGAGTGGTGTTTTCTTAACATTAATGGTTGTGTTAGTATTCTGCATCAATCACCAATATTCCATACTGGCATACTCTTCAAAATGATCACCATGAGAATACTGACATACATGGTTTCAAACCCAGTTAATTAAAAAATGCTTTAGAATATGTTTCTTAAGGATAGCTACTAAAATTAATTTTATCATAATCAGAAGCATTATTCCCTTTATTCCATAAATGTTAAGTGGGTCTCTTCAATTAAAATTATGAAGCAGTAACACCCTGCCAGTGTATTCTCAAATACAGAATGCTTTCTGTTCTTGGCATAGTTCCGGGATAAATAAGGCAATTTTGTACAATGACTAGCTTTTACACAGATGGACCGTTTCCTAGAATCAGTTGATAGTGTCATTGTCAGTTGCAGTTAAATCCCTCAGAAAAATTATGTCATGCATAGATTGTCTGTATTCCTTCCTACTACTTTAAATGCCTCAAGAAAACTTTTGCTAGTATTAAATATTTTTGTAAGAGAGTCACATCTCACTATGTCAAGTGTTTTCTGAGAAGAAATCACATGAATAACTATAAATGTTCATTTCACTTTGTTTTTACTGATCACTCTTGCCACCAAACTGTATAAAATATTTTCCCTTCATTTGGCTTAGTGTATGTTAACTAGGAGAGAACACAAAAATCATTATTAAATTGCCCCTAGATGAATCAAAACTCGTAAAAGGCAAAAGGAAGCATAAGGTAGGTGTTAACACAGTGATAGAAACAGTAGGTTACAGATAGAATGAAACTCTAGATAGGAGTAATTTAAAAACTGGCTCAAGGCATACTAAAGATAATCAACAAGAGCCTTTAACATCTCTGAAATAAGAGAACTGAGAGATAAAACTGCTGATTATGTGCTTAAAGCAAAAACACTGAAGCAGTATCCATAGATGTGCAAAATGTATATTAAGTCTCTTTCACGTCTGGAAAGTCTGACGTTATGCCATTTCACAAGGTAGATATAACATGAGGAAGCTCAGTTCTAAATTTTTCCTTGTCTGCCAATGACCGTGTTGAATGAATCTGTGGATTTATGCCCCAGTGATTTTAATCCTTCAAATTAAACAAGAGATTGCCAACTGAGGCTGTAGTTAAACTGTCTCAGACAGATTTTATTGCACCTTGGACGTGCTGAAAGTCTGAGCAACATGACACAATGTGGAAAGGCAGGAGCTTTCACCGTGGTTTTTTGGTATGTTCTTTCCGCAAGGTTATAAATGTGCAAAGGCCTATAGTCCCTCCAAATGCCCATTTCCTTCACTGCCTTGAGATCAAGACAGGCCGGGAAGCTGCTGTGTTAACATTTCTGCGAGGGAATGGTTGAACTCCCTGACTCCCAAAGGCCCTGATTGCTATCAGCCAGGTCAGCAAGGCTGCAACGGAGGAGGCAAAGGTAGAAGAAGCGCAACGCGCTGCTGCTTCTGGTGACATTTAGCTGTATAGGCTGCTCTGCAGTACTGCTTTGACTATCACACTCAACCTCCATCACGGAAAGAAACGCAGTACGACAGGGATGGTCAGACTCAATTTCCGATGCGTACCAATACTAGAATCTGGATCTGGATGTGGTTTCAGGTGATAACCAAAAGAAAACTTGGGGCATAACCTTAAGGCTCTGTGTTTCCTGGCCACTTTTAGACGTTTCCAGACAAGGAACTGGGCTTTTGCAGATCGAATCCTGAGGGCTAATCCTGAAGGCCTGTCTCTTACGGCGGGTTTCTTAGTTCCATGTTTTCCAGAGTGGGAGTTTGCTCTCAATCATACTCGTTTCTTGGTCTCGTACTACAGGCTTTTCAGAACCCTGAATTCAGACTTGTGATCTGTTTTGCAAGCAGTTTGGGGGCAATTCTCTGCTTAGTTTTGCTCAGGTAGCCAAAAAGCTAGACCAACAGAGGCTGTAAACAAGGCATTTTTTCAGGAGGCTGCTTTGAGTCCCCCATGTCCTCCTGCCTGCCTCGAGGTGACACTTCCTTGCCGGGGATGGTGAACGGCTGGGACGTCTGCTTGCCCTGCTGGTGTCCCCAGCTTTTAGCAGTCCCTCACTCAGCACATGGGCTTTCTCCCGTACTTGGTTCCCAAATCTGTGATTTTAAAGTTTGGGATCTGCAGTATCTAAGTCTCGTGGGTCTCTAGGAAGGGCTACCAAACTCAGCCTTACTTAGTAGATACTGTCTGTGGAAGGGAGCAGTGCAGATACTTTGAACTTGGAGACAGATCACAGGAGACAGCTGTTCATATCTATGTAGATGGTTTATGTGCTATTTAACGTGACAGCTGAATCCTCTACAAATAAACAGGCCTCCTTTTTTTTAGCAGTGCTTTAACCCTCATCCTGCATGAGGAACTTATTTGATAAAAAAGCTTGACCTTCTTTTTTTGCTTATATTGCTTTTTTGCAACTCTAATGATTAGAGCAACTCTTGCCAAACCTGGCAGACGCTCGTGTTTTGACTATGAGTAGCTACAATTCAAAACTGTCAGTTTTCCTGAAGAATATTATGCTGAAAGCCCCCTACTTTTTGGTGAAAAGTGATCCTGCGGAATACAAATCATCATCAATTTCCCAGGATTAAAATCCTGAGCCTTTGACTTGCTCAAAGCATTTCTTTTGCCATGGAAGAAGAGACTAAGACTGTCTGAAGGCAGCAAAAGTCACCACCACAGCAGCAAGGGATGAATGGAAACAGCCACATTTTTTGTCCGTGTTCCAGGTTTGGGGGTTTTCTTGCAGCTTTTTACAGAAAAGCTCATGCCAAGTATTTGCACTGTTGGAGCAGGTGTCCTCCTAGACTGCTGCCACTGACCCGAGCAAAGGAAGGGTAGTGGCAGGCTGGCATGGGTGCACGCACCCTCTCACAGGCTAACAAGCCCGGAAGGCGGCAAAAAGCCTGGGATAAAGCCTTGCACAATGCTAGCATGTTTGGAAGCATATCATCTTCTTGTATTTCAAGCTGGAAGACTCTTCTGGAGTCAAAAACTTTTGGAAACATCTTTTTAATCAAAGAAGTAAGATGCAATCTTTAGTTCTTCCCCCTTCTTCCTTCTCCCTGTGAAACCGGTAGGGAAAAACCCACATATTTTTTGCAACTAAATTTAACTGCAATCACGTAATGAGCAGGCCCAGAGATTTTTGTTAAAAACAAAGCAGGATTGGCATCTAATGCAATATTTCTTTGTTGTAATCTTACGCATTTTTGTGCGGCCAGAGGAAGAAGTTTGTAAACGAAGGGTCAAATTCAGGTTCCAGTGAAGTCAGGGTGTAAATCCGCGGTCACAACAACAGGACCAGACTTTGCACCGAGTCCACTCTACCAAGAGGAAAGAAACTCTTCAGCTCGAAACATGTTTAAAACGGAGATTTAATTGACCCACTGCCAGGGATTCTCTAGCAAAGGAGGAGATGTTGATTGTATCTGCAGAAACACGTGTCGTAGACCTATATGCTATGGCCTGGATGACATTTACTGTCTTAGGTGAAATTCCGAAACCTTCAGAAGCATTGGGTTTAGCGGGTTGCTTTCAAACTCCGCGCTCGCTTTTCTAACCCTTCACTTGGCTGGGCTCGATCCCCGCACCGCTGCGACACGCCGCGGGCCCCGACGGGATCTCCCGTAGAGCCAGACCCGCGCTTCTCACCCACCACCCCCTTTGCTTTCGGTCGAGGCGGACCTGGGGCCGTGCGGACCGGCCCCGCCGGCCCCCCCACCCGCTCCGCCTGGCTGAACGGCAGCGCTTTTCTTCTCACTTCAACTTTCAAGCGCCGCTCTCCTCGGCCGGGAGGCAGCTCTCCGG
>NW_010972842.1:9714437-9715168 GCF_000737465.1 Haliaeetus leucocephalus | reverse complement strand
CCGGCGGCGGCGGCGGCGGCGGCGGCAGCCCCCAGGGCTGGTCGGCGTCGCCCAACGGCAGCCTGGGCGGCTGGGACCCCTTCGGGCGGGACGAGGAGCTGGCGAAGCTGGAGATCGCCGTGCTGGCCGTCACCTTCGCCGTGGCGGTGGTGGGCAACGGCAGCGTGCTGCTGGCCCTGCGGCGCACGCCCCGCAAGGCGTCCCGCATGCACCTCTTCATCCGCCACCTCAGCCTGGCCGACCTGGTGGTGGCCTTCTTCCAGGTGCTGCCCCAGCTCTGCTGGGAGGTGACCCATCGCTTCCACGGCCCCGACGGGCTCTGCCGCGTCGTCAAGCACCTGCAGGTCTTCGGCATGTTCGCCTCGGCGTACATGCTGGTGGCCATGACGGCCGACCGCTACATCGCCGTCTGCCACCCGCTGAAGACGCTGCAGCAGCCCACCAAGCGCTCCTACGGGATGATCGCGGCGGCCTGGGCGCTCAGCCTGCTGCTCAGCACCCCGCAGTACTTCATCTTCTCCCTCAGCGAGGTGGAGCGCGGCTCGCAGGTCTACGACTGCTGGGCCCACTTCATCATGCCCTGGGGGCCCCGCGCCTACGTCACCTGGATCACCGGCGGCATCTTCGTCGCGCCCGTCCTCATCCTCGTCACCTGCTACGGCTTCATCTGCTACCGCATCTGGCGCAACGTCAGGGGCAAGACGCACCCGGGGCGGGCGGCGGGCGGCGGG
>NW_010972842.1:9714119-9714426 GCF_000737465.1 Haliaeetus leucocephalus | reverse complement strand
CGGCGGCCCGCGGCGGGGGCTGCTGCTGGCCCCCTGCGTCAGCAGCGTCAAGACCATCTCCCGCGCCAAGATCCGCACCGTCAAGATGACCTTCGTCATCGTCTCGGCCTACGTCGTCTGCTGGGCGCCCTTCTTCACCATCCAGATGTGGTCCGTCTGGGACCAGCGCTTCCCCTGGGTCGGTAGGTGACGGGGCGGCCCCGGCGGGCACCGGGAGGGCTCCCCTGCCTCGGGGTGGTCCCCCGGCCGCGCCGGCTCGCCTTCCCCGGGGCGCTGCGGGGCCGCGGACGGCTCCGCCGGGGCGGCG
>NW_010972842.1:9692881-9714109 GCF_000737465.1 Haliaeetus leucocephalus | reverse complement strand
GAGTAGCCCCTCTAGTCAACGATCGGGTTCTCATGAAACAGGGGCAATGTGGTATTTTGGAGGTGCCTGTCGCACTGTTCAGTCTGGCTGAAAATAATTGGTGAGTTTAAAGGCCGTTAGGTAGGGAGGGGCAGGCAACATAGGAGCATATACCCTGTTTCCTCATAATGAGAAAGCAACAGAGCAAAATGTTGGAATTCATGACGTCTTGACTTTTTTTAATGCCCCCAAAATATCACTTACTGTAGTGAGAGCACTGATTGCCCCTAATACGGAACTGAAGTTGAGCCTAAAATGCAGGTCCCTACAGGGAAATAAAGGCTCGCAGTAGGCAAATAGATTTTTTTTTTATTATTACTTCAAAAGAAATGCAAACCTAATTGAACAGATGGGTATTTGGTAGGTTTGTTTGAAGAGATTCTTTACATCTATGGAACTGTGTAACACAGTGATTATACTTCTTTGGAGATTCAATATTTGCAAGGAAAGGTCACTAATAATTGATTAGACTAAATATCTATTTATAATATTTGATAATTTAACTAGTTATTGAAGGTGGAAGACTGTAACTGTTTCATGGCATAGTCCTAACTTCTGTTTTTCCCTTAAGTAAAATTTGTTCAATCTCTGAAATCCAGATTTGATTCACAAGCCAGTAGTTACTTGAGCATTCAATACACTTCAGCATGCAAATGACTACAGCAAAATTCAGTATTATTGAAAGCAGTGGGAAATCAGTGGGAATTCTGCCAATGCCTTCCAGGGTAACCAATTTTTAAAACAAAAGCATGAGCTTATCAACACTTCGATAAACACCAGTGGAAACGGACTAAAGCTTTATTTTGGATGGATTGCCCCATAACTTCTTCTGTCACAGCTTTTTGAAGTCTGTTCAGGCAAATTCCTGTTGACTTCAATGGCAGCCTTACATAAATAAGAACTTTCCTCATTATGTCCTCATTATTCATTTAAAATGCTGCTGCTCAACTTTTAGAACTAGAATTATTCAGGAAAATAAATCCAACAGTTAGTGAAGCAATTGACCAAATGGTGCAAATGTTCTTTTGATGATTAAACCGCTTTCTTCCCCCCCCTCCCCAGATTCCGAAAACACTGCGACTACCGTCACGGCTCTGTTGGCCAGTCTGAACAGCTGCTGTAACCCGTGGATCTACATGTTCTTCAGCGGGCACCTCCTGCAAGACTGCATACAGAGCTTCCCTTGCTGCCAAAAAATAAAGCAAACGCTGAGTAAAGAAGATTCAAACAGCAACAGCAGGCGACAGACTTCTTTTACCAACAACAGAAGCCCATCCCACAGCCTGAACACCTGGAGAGAGTCACCCCACTCCAAATCGACCAGCTTCATCCCCATTCCAACCTGAGACAGGCCCCGGGGCGGGCAGGGCTTGCAGAGCGCTTGGGAAGGTTACTGCTTAGCATTTTTCGCTGGTGAAAGGCGCCAGCCGTGCTAACAAGGAAGGACTAAGATGGCCGTAAGGCAGAATGTGCCGCATTGCTTGAGAAGCTATTCTGCAGCGTGTAAATTGTTTTCTGAAAGGTATTTAGGACTTGGGCAACTGATCAGGAAGGTGTGACAACAATAAAGCAATTATTTTTCTAAATAGAATTTAATATTTAATTTTTGTCGTTGTTTCTAAAATACTAAGTGCATTGTTTGCTTGTTGTTCAAAGCAGTAAAAATAGTGCAGTTGGCCTGTGTTGAGGTAGCTCCACTCTCTAGTGTTAATGCCTAAAACTTCTCATGAATGTCCGATGAAGTCACAGGGAAAGAAGATGATATGAGCAAGATCACAATTTTAGTCTTAAACACAAAAAGAAAAGAGTTGGGAGAATGTCCTAACTGTCCAGGTAAGGAACATGGTTAGACAGGCTCTGAGTTATTGGGAATTTCATTGATCATACTGCTTTATCTTGTAAAGGTCTAGCAAATCTCAGTTAATGAAATTTAACAGCCCCTGTGGAGGCAAGTCCTTCAGTGCTGTCAACGTCTATGTGTGTGTGGTGGGGTTTCATTTTTAGGGTGACGTTTCCTCTTCCCTTCACATTAATGGAAGTTATACGGCATATTTTTTGTGTAGTTGCACCTACTTTGATTCGTTTAAACTAATTTTAAAAAATACATTGATAGTATGATAAGCTGTGACTAGCTCAGCACTGTTACAAACAGATGCACTAAGAAAATTCATCCTGACTACCAGAACCACTTGCTTTATGGGTAAGAATTGCATCTTTTCTTTTTTATTCACTAAGATAGCTAGGATAAAGCCACATTTGGTTGTCAAGCAAATAGCCCCATAAATTCGGGAGAATGTGGCCGTTTGGTAAGTGCTGAAGAATCAGTATATTCCACAACACAGACTTGAGAATCAAACTTACAAGTCTTCTGGGAACTTATAAAAATCATCAATATTGTTGTTTTGGGATTTTTTTTTTTTGGCAGATCATGACAATATAGCTTTTAAAATCTGCAGTAAACTTCAATAAAAAGTCATCACAACACATTTACTAATTATAAAGCATTCAAGGTATGCTTGTTCTCACTACAATGCATGCCAAGTCAAGTGTAGTTCCTACAGCTTGTAAATAATCCTGTTATGTCTTTCTGTGGAGTCTGTCTTTTGCCTGGAAATTGGGTTGTGAAGCTCCTTGAATAAGTCTTGCTGTCATTTTAAAGTCCTGAGGATTTCTCTGAGAAGTACAGCTACCTGTCTGCTCCATTTTCTTGAACTCCCTCTGTCCTGAAGTCCAGGCATTCTCCTGGCACTGTGCAGGACCTCTGATGCAATCCCAGCTGGCTCGCTAGAGCAGTGGGACACATGCACGGCTGCGTAACGTCCGTGTTTATGTTTGCAAGGAGGAACCTCAGCAGCAGGTTTCTCTCTTTCCCACCAAAACCAGACAAACAAGATTGCTTTTCTAATTGCTTGAGCGGAGAAAAAATTGGGGCCACAACTGTGGCTTTCACTGAGGATGGTGCTGGCCGCATGCCTGTCACAATAATGGTAGCAGAAATTAATAGAGCTAGATGCAGGATAAGATCATATTCAACCTGTTGTCCACTCCAGAAGCTCACAGACATATCACTGACTATTCCAGGCAAAGACTAAGGAAGATTATAGCTCAAAAAAAATAGTATTTAGGTTTTCTTGTTGCTAAAGAAAATCTTAGCTCTTCTCTCTACATTCCTTGTTATAATTTTCTGTTCTTCAGGAGAGCAATCTGGTCTAATGTGGTGGTGGTGGTCAAAACACTAGAACCCAAAGGACATCATGGTGGAATGGCTTCTGTTTAACAGACTATCTTTTTGACCACCTTTAGTACACAGGTGTGACTACAGCTCTCACCAGTTCTGGGTGAAGGTTTGTGAACCTGAAGTTATATTTTAGTCCAAAAAAATGTGTGCAGTGGCGTTGGGTGTGTGTGTATTTGTGCAGATTGTATGTACTGCATATATTTCGCAAGTAGGTAATTCAGTTACTGAAATTACAAATGTTTCTAGTTAAGTACACTATCCTTTGCCTAGTCTTCTATTTGTGTTACTTTCTTTGTACACAAAATATATATTAAAAAGCAATTAGCTGTACTAACAGAATTTTCTTGTTTGCAGAATTGAATTATTTTTATGTTACACTTTATATTCAAATGGAGGAGACAACAAGAAGACAAATGTAGAATAATGTTGCTAATAGGACTAAGCTGGGTAATGACCACTATATAAAAAAAAGTAAACAGACTCAAAATTATAATTTTCCCTTTCTTCCAAATATGTTACAAAATCTAGGCTTACACTTGGGGCTGTCAGCGTAAATATACCCTGTGAGCGTTCTACAGTTTCTGTAATTAAAAGGACAACACTATTTAGCAGTATTTGGATTCCAGGCATTTTTTCGTAAATACTGAGTTTTGTTTTTTCACAGAACTGTGACATTGGAAGATACAGCCCATTTTTTTCTAATTCATTTGTGGAGATGCAGGTTTTTTTAACGGCTGCTTTGGGTTATCATGAGGGCACACAAATACAGAAGGAAGCAAGAAATTGTTAAACCATTGCACGTTTAAAACATGGAAATGTGCTCTAATAAACCTGTATATTCGATGAGAAGCATTTTGTTTCTTTCACTTGATCAGATTTTGCAGGGCCAGAAACATATTTGGTGATACTCCATACGTTTTACAAAATGTAAAATTTCTTCATTAATTTTAATGAGTTGTTTCCATGAAAAGCTTTAAGGAGTGAACAAAACTAAAATGTTTTTCTATTACATATAGTACATGAAGGACAAGTGCAAAGAAGGAACATGCAGTCATCTTTCCACTATATGCTTCTAGTATTCTTAAAACATGTAACATAGCACTTATTCACGTACTTGAGGGGTTATTTTGATATTTTTGTTTTAATTTGGGGGAAAAAAATACTTAGCTTCTGATGGAAAACACGATTGAATGGATGAGCCTTCACTCTGTTGTTTGTGCTGGTGTTACTGGAATTGCAGCATTTTAAAGACAATTAGATGGCCAAAGTGGAGCACATGAGATGATACAGAAGATGGAAAGGATTTTGTTCTTTTAAATAAGAAACCTAAGTTGCCAAAAAGCTTTTTTTTTTCATTCATTTCTTTTTAAATCTGTAGGTAAACATATTGTTGGCTCAGAAAAAAAGAAGGGGTTTTTTTCTGTATTACCACATCAAGAGCAAAGTCTACAAGAAGACACAAGTTCATGTGTGCCCAATCCTGCAAAGACAAAGGTTTTGTCTGCAGCAAATCTTATGGCCAGTTCCAAACTGTCCAGATTGAAGGACCTTATTAGAGTGTATGCATGCTCTTTTCCAACTCGTGCGTATGGAAACCAGGGCAGAAGAAGGAAAGCAGTTGCAGAGGTGGATGTTGTCCCAGGGCACGTACCAGTGACCCAGCTTTGGGAAATGAACCCAGGTCTTGCAGTAGAGCTAGTGCTGAAATACAGAGTTACTTGCTGCATAGGGGAACCTCTTGCAGAGTTGTCCTAGACTGAGTTCCCCACCTACAGAAAGGATTAACTAAATGCAGTGTCCTCTTCTAAAAACTGTCTGCATGAGTCTTAGTTGTACAGTCCCTTCTGTACTGGATGGAGAGAAGTCCCTTCTACACATGGAAGACTGGGGAGGCAGAAAGGAGTTAGAGGGCTTAAACACTAGTTTGGAGCTTTAGTTACTGTTACAAGATAGTTTTCTGTGTTTTTCTTTAGGAATGGGCTTTACTGGTAAATGTAGCACTTGCTACTTGGGTAAAGGAATTCCAGGGTATATAAATGAACAGGTTTCAAGGTCCAGGAAGAGATCACAGCTGCTCCGCCGGGAACAGTCCTGGATGGTTCAGGTAACAGTCCCTCACACAAAAGTATGTCCAGCTAGTTTTGAAAAAGGCAGAGAACTGTTGAAGGTAATGTAAGTCATGCAGGATGGTTTGTGCAGGTATGTAAAAAGCAAGCAAACATCAATCATGACTAGTCCCTGCTGAGCTTTGTTAGAGCCAGCCAGCATTGGTCTGCTTCTCCCAGGATTAGTCCTGCAGAAAGTCCTGGACCGGTACTGTGTTAATGGATTAATACTGTATCTCTGTTTTGGTACAACTGCTCAGTAATTTGCCGTGTCTTAGTATAAACTTGCTTGGAGTAACAATTTACATGCAAATTAGCCTTAGGTCTTCATAAGGACATTTTTAGCTGAATTCCTGACACAGTCCATTGGGTTACTCGATTTCTGAAAAGTAAGGCTGTGAGGCAGCATCGGGAGCACAAAGCTCTCTTCCCAGCTCTACGGTGAGGAGACCGGTAAGTCTAATTCCAGGTGGACCAAGATGTTGTTGGGTACAGATGGGCTTTCTTCCAATCAGAGAAGAATCTTTTGCACATTTCCAGTATTTTGCACATTTCCAACCCATTGCCCATTTCCAATATTTTTTTTAAGGGGGGCGGGTGGAAGGGGAGGATTAGGGATGTTGCACTTTCTCAGTGCTCTGCAAGCAAAGGTTGGTTTTCAGAAAAAAATTGTCAGGATCAGTGGAAGGACACCTACAAAATTCCCACCTCTTCATTGGCGGAGTTTTTTTCCTTTTACTGATGAAGTAAATGCAAGAGTGCCTTGCCTTCCATTTCATGCCAAAATAAGTCATTCCCAGGAACAGTTTTGAACCACTGTGGTTCATTAAGGGTTTCTGTAAGGTGCTAACACTATTAACAATTGCATAAGCAGGAATTAAGGTCTAATGGTCTCTGATTGCAGAAATAAGGACTATAATTTCATGACTGTCTGTTGTTAAATTGATTGTGCTCCTACTCTGCACTAGGACAAAGTGCTATTGAAATCACAGTCGTCCTTCCATGGCAGTATTTTATACACTTAGGACTATAACTTTTTATTTTTCCTGCTCAAATGTGGTAGGCCTGTGAGACATGCTTAACCAGATTTCTGAGCTTTACTTCTGCCACTGGTCAAAAAATACAGTCTTACCAGAACTGAAAAAAAAAGAACCCCCATGATTTAGATCCCATTTTGAGTTATGAATGACTTGTTAGGATATGTTTCTTCTGTGTTGTCCCATTTGACATGAATCATTCCAGGCTGTGGCCCTTGAACCAAGGAGTTTTCAGTCTAACTCAGAACCGCCCCCCCAAAAAAACCCAAAAAAACAGTCGCTGAGCCTTAGAACCAGGTTAGGAATGATTACTCCTGCAGGGCATGAATATCCTGGGCAATGACATCACATGGACAAAAGTTTACCACAAAAGCCATCCTGCCATTGCTGCTGTTCTTTGTGTTCGCCTGCCTCATTCCTCTCCAGCCCAGCTGGCAGGCACAGGTAGGGAGCTACTGCTGCCCCATGTTCACTCTTGTCTATTCCTTCTTACAAAGGCTCAGGCACTGGCAGGACCCTGAGCGGTGTGGATTGTATCTCCAAGTGACAGTGGCCACATATCCAGTACTGGTCAAGATAATTTACTGGTGCCTGAGTTATCCGTCTGTGTAGGGTACATTACCTGCACAGGGTAATGATGGTTATCTTCCTCTGTAAGTTCTTATAGGACACATGGATAAGAAGTGCTATGTATGAGTTCAATATTCTTTTTCAAGCAAAGCACTGGCAATGCAGGCTGTAGGTGGCCCACCAGCTTTTACACCTTTGAAGCAAAACATGACAAAACTGGCATTACAAACTTCTTGGCTCTCCAGGGCATGAAGCCCATTCTGGAAGATAAGGAATAGGTAATTAGAGACTGGCACATTAATCAGTAATCAGTAGCTGCCCCAGCCTCTTCCACCACTACTGCTGTGATTGCTCCTGCCATAGTCCCTCCTGTCCCTGGTAATGATGACTGCAGCAAGAATGAGGACAGGGACCACAGGAGCAGCAGAAGACAGGGTTGTCATTAAAAAGCATTCATTTTAAACTCCTTTTGGAGAGAGGAATGTGGATACTATCAAATAAGAAAGACACAGTGAATACTGGGAGAGAGATGAACTGGTGGCTCAGAGGGCAAATAAAACATGTATTAGCGCAAAGATGTTTTGAGAGTATCAAGATGCTTTCTATTTTGCAGTTGTAAGATATGTTTTATATATCTAGAAAAGGAACCCCTTGTCTCCTGGAACTGTAGCTACATGAAGCTCCTTACAAATCTAGTAAGTATTTCTGCTGAGATGGCTAGCTACAAGGCTATATCTAAAAAAGGACAACGATTTCCTCAAGTTAAGCAGTCAGCATGTGACTTGTAGGGTCTTGGCCTCCACAATACAGACATGTCCTGTGGGAAATGTGGGCAGCCACAGAGCTTTCAGGGAAGAGAAAGGAAGAAGCCTAAATACCAATCCCCTTTTTGGAAAGAGGTGACTTAGTCAGGATAAATGTCATAATAGATGCCTAAATCTTCAAGCTAAAGGCAACAGTCTTCCTGGTATTTTAGAAAGCTTTTGGTTGAAGATGTTGTGGAGGTGAGGAGCAGTGGATGAAGAACCTGAAGGATTGGGAGGCATTTAACATTGCAGCACTCTTATCAAAAGGAGAAACTTGCTTAGGCACTGCTCAAATGTTTTTCTAAGTAAGAATAGTAACTGTACAAAACAGTGGCAAAAGTAATAAACTAGATAGCAAGCACTCTCTCCTGGCTCACTGTAAAGCAGGCAGACGTCTGCAAACTGGGGTAGGCACAGATAAATGCATCCTCTGAAATACTGCAGGGGTTGGTCACCTCAGAGGAAACCACCGATAACGATTTACTCTGTTGTTGGCTGAGATCAGAAAAACAAGGAAATCAAATCATCAGACTAATTTGCCATGCACTTAATTCTGAGTAATTCGCTTCCAGAGATGGAGCAAACATTATTAATTAGCCACCATAATATTTTCTAAACGTGCCATTTCAGTGTTTCCATGGGAGCAAAGGAAGTCTTCCAGGTGTTACACAAAACACTAGAGCTAAGGATTGAGTTCAGCAAGACACTTGGGCATTTGTGTGGATTTCTGGAGTCCCATTATCTCCAGTACTCCAAACACTGTGAAGGCAGTCAGGACAATAAAGAAATATATGCAGTAAATAATAAACAAAAGTAAAAGATACATTTGTGTGTCTGTACATAATCTCATTTCCCAAACAAAATTGTACTTGTCTTTTTCCAAAGAAATGAGGAGGGATTTAGTTATGTATCTCTGATAACCTAGTTCACCACGAAGCTGATATTCAGAGGCTCAAGAATCCTAAATTCTGTTATATGGTTACAGATGCTCTTTATTAAATTGATAGGTTTGAAGCTTATTAGTTAGCAACATGTTATTAAATTGAATAGAAGCTGGCAAAACGAGGCGAGAGCTCTGCCTTTGTTCTCTTTTTTGGTTTGTTTTGCACCTAGTATTGCAATTCCCCTGAAAAGCTATATATTAAATAAGCGGTACTGGAGATGAGATGATCCAAAATGCCTGCTCCTCTGTCTCACAGAGATCATGGTGTGAGGCATAGTGTGATTAGACAACAGATTCTCATTTCTTCCCAAATTTTTGACCCAAGTGCCTCAATATAGGACAATCGAAGCTGGAGGACACAAAGGTGGAATTCATCTGCGTGAATGTACCTACAGTGCAGGTGTAGGTAACCTAAGCAAGAGTGATTATTTTTGCAGCCAAGGCAGAGCAAGTCATCATATAGAGGATGCCAACATCTGATCAGAAGAATGCTGCCCTTATCTCCATTGATATATGGACCAGAAGACTATTTATTCGTTGACTGTAATGGCAGGTAGACCACTAGCTCTAATTGGTACACCTGTACTGCAGATAGATGTCTACAGGTGCTATTGGTTTTATTGTCAGATCTCAATAGACACTTCCACGTTACTAGTTCAGGATTTTACTCTATTTTGGGGCAGCTACAAAATGTTACCATCTGAGAGCATCATATTAATTTGAATGGAGCTGATGATGCTATCCCAAGAGCTAACAAAGGGTGGCTCATATTGCAAAGGTTCTGCTAGCTGGGTGCCTTTGTTAGTCACGTCACAGGAAAGACCAAAACCAAAATGAGCCTAGAGATCAATTTACCTCCTCACACCCAGATGACATCTCTGGCCTTACAGGAGGGAATGATCTCTACATCTAATCTCTCCATGTGTCCCATCTGTGCATGCTGAACCTTTTCAGGCTTCATCTCCTTTGTGTTTAAAGGTGGATTTGCGAGAAAATCCTTAATTAGGCAGAACTCTCAAGATACTCAGATAATACAGTCCTAAGGGTCAATGTACAACATAGAAAGATACATCTTATTACACAGAGAGTTAGGAGTGGAGAAAAACGCCAGGATAATACCTAAAATTCTTGGTAACATTGTGTGGAGAAAAAAGCAATAATAAGGAAAGCGAGAGTGGCATGTTAGGTATCTCTGCCACATACAGCACGTGAAGTCCTGCTTTCCTAAGAAACTGCACAATTATAAAAACTTTGAGACTATAGTAACTGCAAAATTATTTGCACCTGATGCCATCAATGACTGTTTTCAACATGAGCAGAAGCACTGTAAGAAAAAAGAAAGCAATGATTCTGGTCAACAACTTTCCCTCCCAAGTGTTTTAATGAAAAGTGAAAGCGACGTAATGGTTTAATGGAAAAAACAGATTTGACTGCTTTGACAAAAAGTGTCTTTTTTCCACCAAAGATGTCAGGTACACGTAAAATACAAGTCCACATACCCTGTGGTCTGTGGGGAGGGCCAGGGGGCTCTCTGGCTTCCCCAGTGCATTTCCTGAGCGTAGGGAAAACAGGGAGCATGAACCAGCCGCCCCAGAAGCCTCCACACCACACTCCAGCTCCTGCTGGGAAGACGCTCTGGTTTGACAGTATTAACTCTGCATGTACCAATGTGATTTGAGTTCCTGAGTGTACCTTCCAATTACAGTTTTTAAACCTTCCTGAAGACAAGGATAAAAGCTTGCGCAGAGACTCGCTGGGACACTCGCCCTTGGTGTCCTTCTCCATGGACCCAGAAGGAGGGTACAAGCAGGGGTTACCTGCACTGCTGCTGGGCTGGCAGCAGGGCACAGCACCCATGCTTTCCTGCACCCCTCCAGCTCCAGGTTAGCAGGGTCTGGGAAAAAACAGGCAGGCTGTCTCCCCACCCTGGGAGTGTGCTGGAGGATGTTCACCAATGTACATAAGCATCCTTCCTTGCCTCTGTGTGGGCCTGGAGGGAATCTCTTTTGGGAGACAAGTGGTTAAAATCCTTTTCCACGCTGCTAGCTGGGATGAGAACATTTCCAAAAATAGGGGCTGAACCTCCTCAACTATGAGAAGACAGATCATGGAGGGATAGGTATATAAAGCAGAAAAATGTCTTGGAGATGGGAACTAACCGGAGTTTCTTTCTGTTGTTTTTTTTGTTGGGTTGGGTTTTTTTTTCATAGCACATGTGGTAGCCGAGACTCCTTTCAGTGAGCTTGTTAGTAGGAGCTGGGAAATACAGCTGCAGTAGGTCTGTCTCTTTATGTCTGGTGTTTTATGGGGGAATAACATTTTTTCTGGTTCAAAACACAGCACTAACACATCTCAGTCTTGCTGCACTCTGTGCTTGACCCGGCACTATGATACTACCACCAGTTTCTCACATTAAGAGCTGAATAAAAATGAGTCAGTATATCTACAAGTATTTTGATGCTAGCCTTTTTTTTACCAGCTCTAATCACGACAGTTTCAATGTAAGATTTTTAAAGCACCATTTTCTGATGATAGAGGTTCATCATAGAAAAATTTGTTAAGACAAGAATATAAACCATTTATTTATTAATATTCTCCTTCAGCATTAATGGTTTATGACTAACCACATCTTAATGGTCTGGTTGCTTTTTCCTTTATTTGGTTCTCTCCAACTTGATCTGGGAGTATAGTTTCCAGCAGGTTTGGAAATGTTCCTCTAATAAAACTGCAAGATAAAATTGCTGGTGTTTTAGCTGGTATGAACCCTCAAGCTCAGATGCCTGCTTTCATTTCAGTGAAAAAAAACATAGCAAACCAACATATTGCTAATTAGCAGAAACACTGATAACATATGCCAAACTTTTGGATTAATCAGTTATAAAACATAAATATTTTAAAACACATTTTCTTCACGCTCTTGTGTTTTATAGGCATTACATGACAGAAAGAGAGTGCTTATTTTGCAAAACTGAATTAATCTGAAATTAAGAGCATTTGAAACTGTTCACTCTTTGTCTTTTTATTAATCTTTTTAACTTGAAGTTCTTTTCTGTCTTGCAATCACATATTAAGCATGACAGAATACTTCCATCTTGTTCCAGAAATATTTTCCAAGTATAATACAATGATCTTTATGCTTATCTGCCCAGTAAATCACAGAATCTGTGCATATTGGAGATAGCAATTATAAGAATTAAGCCATGCAAACACACCTTCAATTAGTTTACCGTTGATCTTTTGTGTAACTATGTTTGTCACCAGAAAGGATTAATCTCTTCATTTCAGTGCTTTTCAGTGAAAGCATTTGCACAAAGAAGGAAGCTCGCTCACAAGACAGACCCAGCTCTGCCGTCTCTCGTAGGCAGCCTTGTCTGCCTTCACTCTGTGTCTCAATGTTATGTGCAATTGGGCAACAGCAATGAAGGGATGAGAAATCACAAACACTCTCTGTCACAAAAGGAAATGGCTGCAATTCTGTCACAGTAATAGTGGGAGAAGAAACCTGTGAAACAGAAATAACGCCAGCCCTGACACTTCTGCATGACCCAAAGGACTAGAGAAGACCAGCACGCCGCTCTGCCCTGCAGCAGGCTGTGTGCGAGGAGCCAGCCCTACTGTTCCTGGCTTCTCAGTCTATGCTATTTTGGTTTCAGGCAGCTTGTGTACCTCTGGAGAGCAATACTAACCTGCTAAAGCCAAGGCTTGATGTAGCAGTGTCTTAGGCTCCCAGGACGGGCACCTGCACCTCTGTGGGCAGGCTGTCCCAGCGCAGCTCGTGGCTGTTGCTGCTCTGCTGGCAGTGTGGCAGTCCTGAGAGGAGCTGGCTTTCACCCTCTCTGCAGCCGCCCTCTCGAGGGTGGCAGGCTGCTGCTGGAGCACCCACTGGCTCCTCTTTGCCAGAGCAAACCAGCCCACTCCCTCAGCCTCTCCTCACACCACTGAGTGTCTTGGCAAGCCTGCCACCGGACCCCTTCCAGTTCCTCCACATCCCTCTTGAGCAGGGAGCCCACAACGGGACACCATTCCAGCTCTGTCCCTGCCTGCAGCAAGCAGAGCTTGAGCTGCAGACCACTCTTCCTAATGTAGCCCGGTTCCCAATTTCGGCTCATTCCCAGTCAGAGTGCAGTGTTGGCTCATGTTGGCCTGGGCATCCCCTGTATGCACAGGTCCTTTCGACAGGGCTGACCACCCCGGGCAGCATTCGGCACCTCTCCCTCTTGAACTTGCCTTCTCCCTGCCAGGCTCATGGCAGCCCCCTTCCCTTCCCCAGCAGGTTTAGGTAGCTGTGATGGCATTTCCCAGAGCCACATGGCCCACAGCCACAGCCGAAAGTGTCCCCATCAACACTGCTCTCCCACCAAAGACCTTTGTCTGCTCCACAGTCACGCTGAGGCACAACCCAACAAGTGGACAGGACTGAAGCAGGGCTTCCTTGGCACACCTCTGTCCTTTCCCCAGTGTTGGGACATCCATGCTCTCCCACAGGATTGTCACCTGTCCTGCTTGGAGGCAGGGGGAAGGGTAAAGGGCTGCTCACCCTCACAGCAGCAGACATGGCCGTGCCATAGCTTGGGGTGATGGGACAAGGAGCATGGGGAAGGTCACCTCGTGCAGATGTTCACCATGAAACTGCTGCTGCTCAGCTCTGTTTCTACTTGGTGCCTTCAGCATTTGCAGGTCAGGGTATAAGTAAGAACATTGCTGGGGCTACTAGGCAAGACCAGAGATTTTGCAAGCAGATGATCTGCTTTTCTGGCCTTCTCTGTGTCAGTAAAAAAAAAAAAAAACAGATCAGATATCTCTCTCCAGCCCTAACCCCTGAGGCATGGTGAAGTTCATAGCTGGGAGGGGGTAACACCAAGCCAGTGCTCAGCCCAGAGACGTTTCTCTGTGCAGGCTCCCCCCTCGTCCCTGCCCCACTAAGGGGTGCTCAACATGAATAGCTAGGGCACGTAAAAGGGTGTTACAGCACTGGGAGGGAAAGTAAGTCCTTGCCAGAGATGTGCAGGGAGTCTGTGGCTGTGATGGAAACCAAACCAGTGCTTTAGCTGTCAGACAATCTCCTCTCCGGGGAGCTAACCTATTGCTGCGAGAGAAAATGTCCGAGAAGCTACAAATAAGCACTGAAGGATATTCTTAACGTTTTTCCCCAGAGGTTGCTAATTTTATTTTTTATAAAATGCTGGCACTTTGAGGATAAAATTGTCTTCTGTGGTGTGCACTCTCAGGGGTAAGTAAAACTTCAGTTTTGACAAAGAATTAAAGGGATGTGATATGTGCGTTGTTTTCATTTGTTCTCAGAGCTGTTCTCAAATGAGTGTCATTTGAAGTGATGCAGTAGGTAAATATATAACTAGCAGGCCAAAGGGCTTTCCAGTCTATTGTGTACCTACAGCAAGGACAGCATGAAAATTCATGCTTACCCACTGACACCTCACACTTGTCATAAAGCTGTGGCAGTGGTACAAATCACAGCCTTCCTGATAGGGGCTTCTCTGTTTCCAATTTGATTGCCTCAGTGCTCTTTTAAAGATGTTTTAAGAATCTTTTAAAGAATGCTCTTTGTATGTTACTTTTCACTGTACTTATTCTTTTAATCAGGCCAGCTTAAGAACTGAATAAGAATATGCGGCCAAGTGCAGCATTTCACTTACTGGTTCCAACATGACGCATTTTTACAAGCCTTTGCTCAGCTGTAGCTGTGAATTAATCACTGAATTTCAGTGCTTTTTTCAGCCATCTGAATCCAGGTGTGGTTTTATACGACCTTTTGTTTACCTTACATTTAATGGGGGGGTCATTTCCCTACCTAAACCCTGTATGTCAGGCCTGTATCCTGTACATAGGCCTCTTCCTGAAGGATGTTCCAAAAACAGTAAATCAGTCTCACATGGTCTTCTGTATTAAATCAATTGGGGATTAAAGAAAAGAGAAAATATGAGACATTCAAGGGCCATGGAAATGCTCCTTGCTTCCTACTGATGAGTGTCTGGAAGTTTGCTGAAGATGTCTCTTTTGGAATGAAATTTGTGGCCACGCAGAGCACAGTCCCTTCACCAGCCAGGGTCCATCAGGTCACATCGGCACGAAGTGACGGGGTGACACGCTGCAACCAGCAACTGGCTGCACTCCTGGACGTGACATAGCAGCATTAGTGCAATACTGCAATCAAGCAGGTTTGTAGAGATTTGTAACAGAAATATTAAGATTGATGTGAGTTAATTATGAATTTAAATGTTTGTATGAAAGCTGCAGATGAAACGGTAGAACAAAGTTTAGGAGAGGTAAGATTAATAGCTCTATGTGTGTGATTTCATTCAAAGGAAGAGGAGGAACAAACTGACCCTAAGATAAGGTGACAAGAAGATGAAGAACAGGACTGGAGCCATGAAATAACCAGATAAGGAAAGCAAGACTTATGAGGGCTGAGTTGACATACTGAGGCAAAAGATCCCAAACAGCATTTCCTTCTAAAGGGCACAAAAGCAAACCCACATCAGCGCCTCATTGCTAGCCCTGGATGTACATGTCTTAGTGCTTCTGAGCACATGGATACAATCATGTGAATGGGTAAAAAACGCCTTGGAGATTTTATAAATTAAAATCACCTTTTCCTCCCACTGTGAATTTTGTTATGGTAATTTGCTACAAATTGGCCTTGCTGCAATGCAGGAGGAAAAAGCACAGCAAAGCACTCAACGACACAGTAATTCTGCTTTCAGAAGGATCTCCCTCTGGGCCTACATCACACATGAGGGTACAGTAAGTCGACAGGCATCACCTCAAGGGTCTGGGCACTATATCCCAATGAGTTTGGTACCTGTGATCTGAAATATTTGAAATAAGGTTCAAAAGACTTTTGGACAGTATCTGAATTTTGTGCTGGTTCACTGTGACGTGTGCAAAACAGACTCCACAATTAGTGAGATTGTAAAGTAGGTATGTTCATTCAGCGCTGGGCAGCACGGGAGGTAGTCCCACCAAAGTCGTGTGCGCCTGACTTGGCAGTTCACTTTAAATTTATACAGTCAAGTGTTACATATACATAGAGTTTTGCAATACGCCTATACATAGGCATTACCTATCCCCGCTTCATTTTAAAATTAGCTCCAGGAAGTCATTTCCATAGTCTCCTCTCAACTGCGCTTGCGCAGTGCCTCCTTATGGTGGTCGTCTGGTGGTCGTGAAGATGAAGGCTGTATGTCTTCTTCACGGTGAACTCTTAACCTTCTGTCCCTGCGCAGACTCAGTTGCTCCTTGCCATTTGTCCAAATCACAAGGTCGGTCTTGGCTGGTTCTTGGAGCCACTGCTGCTTCTTATCAGGGACTATCTCCTGTCCCAGCCAGCGTCAACAATGCAAACGTTAAAAATCACTTCTCATCCCCTTGGGCCATGTCTACCTCTACTGAAACTTCTTTAACTTCATTATAAGCTAGATAATTATTAAACAATTCCTATCTACATTCATATATCTACTATATCTACTAAGGTTCCTCTGGTTCCCCATCTCAACTGAGTATTAAGGGTAATGAAAACATACTAATGTCAAAACAGGAACAGATGCACCATACCCAATCTCACACAAAAACCAGGAACAGAAACATTTTAGACTTGAGAAATAACAAAGACACATTGTCATCAGCCTTTCTAGTAACCTGCAACGGTACTGTGTTAAATTTCATCCCATCCAGCTGAGACACAGGCCAAATTCTGATTTTGCATATATATGTTCTAATTTTGCTGAGACCTGGAATGATTTTGGTCCCTTAGCTCCCAATTTTAGGCTTCCCTTAATTTATAATCAAACTGGAAATGTTAGCAAGTAATCTTTTAAATTACATCAATGGCAGAATTAAAGTTACCAAAAAGGGAAGAATGTGGCGACAAGCAAGAGTTGGGGCAGGAAGATTTTGGGCCATGTGCCTGACCAATAAACCCCTACGATGGAAGAAGGCTCAGAGGAGACGGCCAAGGGTGATGTACCCGTGAAGCTCAGGGAATAATGTAGGATGTGACTGACCACAGCTGTTGCAAAGAAGTTGGATTCTTGGCAACAGGACTCCTTTGCAAGGGAGGGTGGCCTTTGTTTTAGACAAACAGCTATCAACAGTTGAATGGATCAACTGGTAGTGTAAATGTGTCTCCCTGAGTTCATTAAAAGAGTGTGAATGTCTCCCTGAGTTAGCCAGAAGAGCATGGTGGGAGTGAATATGTGGATCAGCACAACACAGAGTATAAAACTAGACAACTAACAAAAGTATTTTGAAGAGAACAACGGGCTTGAGTTGGCTTCGACCCATGTATTCCTTCCCAGCGGCTGGGGATGCCCAACATCGTGACAGTGAGCATATTATAGAGACTGGTAATGGGAATCACATTGGTATTTTGATTAAACTGTCCATTGCAATTGCTATATATATATATTTTGCTAAGTGTAACTTACACTTGTATTGTGATTTCAATATACTTTGTATCATTTTGCTAAATCAGAAATCTCACATAATATCAACTATCTTTAAATAAGTAAATTTGATATTAAACATTACACCCTCCACATGTGGAATATCTCAAAGAACCTGGTCAGCAAGTCTAACAGGCCATTCTTGTCTTCTCCCAGTACTGGATTGCCCTGGGGATGCTGCTGATCTCTAAGTGGTAAGAAACAGCGTTAGCTCGCCAAAGCTGCAGCTACTTTGCTGTGAATGCAATCCTGCACCGTCCTCTGTCCCAATAATGCTTGTGCATGGACCAAGTCAGAGAAATCATCATGTGCTTGCTAATGCATATGATGTGACTTTTAAAGAGGGGGTTTTTGCCTTTGTGATATTTCTTTGCAGTACAAGAACAACAACAATACTACAATAAAATATTTAGTGCTTCTCTTTTCAAATTGATGACACTTAATGTTTGGGCTCCTGGGAAATCCTGGGACAGTGTATTTGGAGATGCCTACTTCCTAAATTTTTTTGGTTACTTTGAAAATTCCCTCTCATGAGTACACTAAAAGCAATTCTTCTGTTAAAAGTTTACTGGAATACAATCAAACCCTTGCTCCCAGGTATTTCTCCAAATCCAGAGGTTAGTGTCCCTTTTAAATTGATGACAGAGATAGAGTGCTGCATAACTTTGTCTGATACAAGCCTTAGCACAGCTCATTGCATGCTGTTCATTGTAGTATTCCTTAGGTGAGGAGATAGTTTTGCATGTCTTATCCTGCACATTTCAGAACAAGAGAGATTAAAATAACATTTATTTCTTCAAAGACCATAGAAGAGGTCTATATACCTCTCAGAATATATAGTATTTCATTTTTTATTCTTAGCATGCACTGCAATAAACATCATGCACCAAAGTGTTATGATTGAGTTTTTCAGTTCCTGTGCTAAGGAGTGTGACTCCCATAACCTCGTGGAGTATTAAAAGGATCTGCCAGTGGAAGGCATAGAGGCTGTTTTCCTCTGACTGTGACTCCTTTATAACCAATTCCCTTTTCAGTGGGGATAAATTACAGAGAAAATACTATTTTGAATACTGTTTTCATAAAAACTCTCAGTCCTTCTACCTCTGGGCCAAATTATGACTCCCAGTTACACTATATCTTTGCAATATCAATAAAGTCAGTGGTCTTTTCCATTCCATTTTTCTCTTTAGTTTAAGATGTAAAAACAGGGATAAAAATAGCTGAATTTAATCACGTTTTTGTATGCATGAATCTAAGGGTAGATTTTCCTTCCTTACATTTTTTAAAAGTGAGTTTCCTTTAGAAATAGCAATCCAGTAGTCCCAGCTGAACCAGCACTGTTTGACAAATTACAAATGCCATGAAAGCAAATCATAATCCACTAGGGAACTCCCCTCTCCTCCCTGCTGTAGGGATATTTATAGCTAGAAATAAAAAATGCATACACAAAAAGAAGATATAAATGGCAAATTATAAACAAGTGCTTATGAATTGAAAGTCAGTAGAAATTTTTAGATGACCCCAAATGATTTCCCAGTTTTTAAAAGAACTCTCTGTCCATCCACTTCATGACTTGACCAAGGTAAGACAAAAAAAAGAGCGAGAGGCAAGTGCTCTTATGGCACTTGTCAAAAACTGGAAAAAGAATGTGTGTGAACTTTTAGGGAGTTTTGCTATTAAGAATTAATATCTCTTAGTTAAAATAAGTCAGTCATGGGGGGGTGGTAGAAATTTATGGCCTACAGATATCTGCCTGGGAGGGATGCAAGTAGGAAATGGGCTGCAAGTCACTTAACTGCTGGTACAGAAAACACTGTAAAACATTTAATTTAGTGACATCTATGCTCTCATGCTGTTTTTTGTTAACAAGGATAAATAGATACTCCCTGCGTTGTTTGTAGTGTCTAGTGGCAATACGAACCAGGGACCCATCTGTCTTGCAATATCTGACAAGTTTTAGATGCCCTGGGAAGGCTCAGAAGTAGACATTTGTCTACATGGGAAAACTGCAATAGTTAGTGTAAAATCTTTAGACTTACAAAGATTTAAATATTTAACAACTAAGCGCTTGATTCTGAGATCAGTCCCTTACTGTAAGATAGGTAGTGCAGGAGAAAAGAAAAGCTCAATGGTCAGGTTGCCTCCTCCTGTCCTGAGCCACTAGTGACGTGGAAATGGAAAGCAGGAGGAAGGGAAGAAGAGACGTTTGTTAGTGCAGCAGTACAGCAAAGGGAAGGGCAGCCTTGAAAGGGCACTGATTGCCCCTGTACCAGGTGTGTCAAATATTGGGGTGAACTGAGCTTCTACCCAGTGAGTGCAGCACTACCCAGGGCACAGGGTCAGCGTGACAGCAAATGTTTTTACACCATGCTCGGAAACGAATAGAGTCTGTTACATGTGGTTTAAGGGCACATTACAGAAACCAGTGGAATTTCTTGGTGCTGTACAGCACTGAGCTGAGGACTACATGGTGGGCAGTGCTGTGCAGCATAGGCTTCAGGCCTGCTACGGGGACTAGGGTGTGTAGGGACTGACCCGCTGCCTCCCAAGGATCTCAGGCTCTGGGGATGCTTCTGCCAGCCCTAGTCCTAGTATGAAACTTCATTTCTCCACTAGCTTCTGCCTCCTGCGGTGCTGGATCCGGGTGCAGTACCAAAACATTTGAGGCATCGGCTAGTGGGAGAGAGATGGTTATGTCATCTTTGGGTTTTCTTCAGCAAAACTGGGTCTTCTCTGCAAGGGATAGCATTCACCAGCAAATGACTAGGGATACAGGTGTCACAGAGCAAGTCACTGGGAAGCAGTGAAGATCTTCTGAGAATTACCTGCTCTGTTCACTGTTGGCACACCAGCTGTGGGTGCGTCAAATGTTTAAGGGCTGGAGATATGTACAGGTGTGAAAGGCGGGGGGAAAATCCCACATGCCAGTGCTTTGCAACAGCAGGTTGTGTGGCTGCTGGCTCACTGCAGAGGTAAGTGAAAGCTACATGGTCCCTGGCTAACAGAAGCAGTCTTTGGGCTATGAGATAAAGTTCTTTTCAGGGTCCTTACACCAGTGAAGAGCCTTGAGGGAATAAGCCCATCCAAATCAGTGTGAGGCTTCAAGAGGAATTAATCTACTTTTGAAGCTGGAGATCTAAGCAAACCTAAAAGCCCTGCTCTTTCTGGCTCACTGTTGTATTTATTTTTCTCTTTTTCAGTTGGGTTTGCTTTTTAATGTAAATATTAAATTAACTGACTCTCCCTAATTTCTTGGGTCATTACTGGTAATAGGAAGATGACTACAGCACAAACATGAACTTTGTAAACTCTCACCATGAGCTCTCCCTCTACTCTTCACCCTAGGGACAATTCATCTCTGACTTATAAGTACAGTTCTCAGCAGACAGCTAATCTGTTCTGTAAACAAACTGATTTCTATTCCCTTGGGAAAAAACCGAACAAATAAATGTGTAATCTATGAAATCACGGTTCCAATCCAAAGGAGAAGCAAACAGCCAACACTCGGCATCTGGGTTGGTTTTCTTTACTTTTATGCCCTCTTGATGACATCTCTGCAAATCATCAGTTGTTTCAAGGAAATGCCACACCCCATTTTTTTTCCCATGAAGGAGAATGAAACAGTTAAATTTGCTGTTTGAGAATCCAGGAGAGTTACAGCTCATCTAAGGGCTGCATTTATATCTATTCTAGTCAGTGGGAATGTTGGAAAGGAGCAAGGAAAAGTACATGAATGGTACTTTTCACATAAATAAAAGCCATGATTTAGTCCTACTGTATGAAAGCCAGTAGAATAATTATTTTATCAATGACTACAGCAACCAAAGTCTCCTGCCCTGAAGTCCTCCCTAGCTACAAGGACTTGTAAATCCTATTGTTATCTGGGACCTGGAATTCCTCCTCACATTGTGCCACCTGCCTAAGGACTATAAACTGGTATTTAGTGGAGCCCTTTGTAGGTGAGGTGCTGTCGTGGTTTAAGGCCAGCTGGTAACAAAGCACCATGAGGCCACTCACTCACTCGTCCC